>NW_019942610.1:472725-584520 GCF_002910315.2 Salvelinus sp. IW2-2015 | reverse complement strand
GTACTCTATACCATCTACTGCATCTGCCATGCCGTTCTGTACCACCACTCATCCATATATCTTTATGTACATATTCTTTATCCCTTCACACTTGTGTGTGTGTGTAAGGTAGTAGCGTGGAATTGTTAGGTTAGATTACTGTTGGTTATTACTGCATTGTCGGAACTAGAAGCACAAGCATTTCGCTACACTCGCATTAACATCTGCTAACCATGTGTATGTGACTAATAAAATTTGATTTGATTTGAGCTGCAGGGTGTATCCGTCCTTCTGCCTCCCCCGCCGGCGCAGGGTTCTTCTTTGTGGAGAAGAAGGACAAAATCCTGCGCCCGTGCATCGACTACCGGGGCCTCAATGACATCATCGCCTCGGCCTTCGAGCCGCTCCAGGGGGCCACCGTTTTCTCCAAGTTGGACCTGCGGAACGCCTACCACCTGGTGCGGATACGGGAAGGGGACGAGTGGAAGACTGCCTTCAACATGGCCAGTGGTCACTACGAATACTTGGCCATGCCACTTGGCATTACCAACGCCCAAGCTGTGTTCCAGGCCCTGGTTAATGACGTTCTCCGCAACATGTTGAACCGGTTTGTCTTCATGTACCTCGACGACATCCTCATTTTCTCCCACTCAGCTCCACGTCCTCCAGCGCCTCCTGGAGAACCAGCTTTTTGTGAAAGCGAAGAAATGCGAATTCCATCCCCTTCCTTGGTTACATCATTGCTGCAGGGAATGTACAGATGGATCCCAGGACGGTGAGAGCGGCCCCAGCCTACGTCCAGAGTGCAGCTGCAACGCTTCCTGGGATTTGTCAACTTTTATTACCTCTTTATCCGGGGTTAGAGCACCCTGGCTTCCTCCCTGTCTACTCTCACCTCTCCCAAGGTTCCGTTCACGTGGTCCCCTGCTGCTGACTGGGCGTTCCGGGACCTCAAGCACCGCTTCACCACTGCTCCCATATTGGTTCATCCTGACCCGTCCCGTCAATTCGTGGTGGAGGTCGATGCTTCGGATGTCGGAGTGGGGGTTGTCCTATCCCAGCGTTCTGCCCTGGACCTCAAGTTACATCCCTGTGCCTTCTTCTCCCATTGCCTCAACACCACAGAGAGGAATTACGATGTGGGAAATCGTGAGCTTCTCGCGGTTAAGATGGCGTTGGAGGAGTGGAGACACTGGTTGGAGGGGGCGGAACATCCGTTCATTGTGTGGACGGATCACAAGAACCTGAAATATCTCCGCACCGCCAAGCGTCTCAATTCCAGGCAAGCTAGGTGGGCCCTGCTTTTCACCCAGTTTAACTTCTTATGGCTGCAGGGGCAGTATTGAGTAGCTTGGATGAAAAGGTGCCCAGAGGTGCCCAGAGTAAACTGCCTGCTCCTCAGTCCCAGTTGCAAATATATGCATATTATTATTAGTATTGGATAGAAAACACTCTGACGTTTCTAAAACTGTTTGAATGATGTCTGTGAGTATAACATAACTCATATGGCAGGCAAAAACCTGAGAAAAAAATCCATCCAGGAAGTGGGAAATCTGAGGTTTGTAGGTTTTCAACTCATCGCCTATCGAATACACGGTGGGATATGGGTCCGTTTGCACTTCCTACGGCTTCCACTAGATGTCAACAGTCTTTAGAACCTTGTCTGATGCTTCTACTGTGAAGTGGGGCCGAAGGAGAGGGGATTAAGTAAGGTCTATCATGAGCTGAACATGCGCTGACCATGCGCGTTCATGTGAGAGCGAGCTCTGTTCTATCACATTTCTGAAGACAAAGGAATTCTCCGGTTGGAACATTATTGAAGATTTATGTTAAAAATCTCCTAAAGATTGATTCAATACATRGTTTGACATGTTTCTACTGACTGTTACGGAACTTTTTGACATTTCATCTGCTTTTAGTGAACGCGCTTCSTGACTTTGGATTGTTTACCAAACGCGCTAACAAAACTAGCTATTTGGACATAAATGATGGACATTACCGAACAAAACAAACATTTCTTGTGGAAGTGGGAGTCCTGGGAGTGCATTCTGACGAAGATCAGCAAAGGTAAGTGAAGATTTATAATGCTATTTATGACTTTTGTTGAATCCACAATTTAGCGGGTAACTGTATGGCTTGCTTTTGTGGCTGAACGCTGTTCTCAGATTATTGAATATTGTGCTTTTACCGTAAAGCTTTTTTGAAATCTTACATAGCGGTTGCATTAAGAACAAGCTTATCTTTAATTCTATGTAAAACATGTATCTTTCATCAAAGTTTATGATGAGTATTTCTGTTATTTGATGTGGCTCTCTGCAATTTCTCCGGATATTCTGGAGGCATTTCTGAACATGGCGCCAATGTAAACTGAGGTTTTTGGATATAAATATGAACTTTATCGAACAAAACATATATGTATTGTGTAACATGAAGTCCTATGAGTGTCATCTGATGAAGATCATCAAAGGTTAGTGATTCATTTTATCTCTATTTCTGCTTTTTGTGACTGTGTTTTGGGACTTGATACACAAAATGACTGTGTTTTTCTGTGATTTGGTGGTGACCTAACATAATCGTTTGTGGTGCTTTTGCTGTAAAGCCTTTTTGAAATCAGACACTGTGGTAGGATTAACAAGAAGTGTATCTTTAAAATAGTGTGAAATACTTGTATGCTTGAGGAATTTTAATTATGAGATTTCTGTTGTTTGAATTTGGCGCCCTGCACTTTCACTGGCTGTTGTCATATCGATCCCGTTAACGGGATTGCAGCCCTAAGAAGTTCTCCCTCTCCTACTGACTGGGATCCAAGAATATCAAGCCGGATGCGCTGTCATGCCGCTATAGCCCCACTGCTACACCCTCGGACCCTGAGACCATCCTGCCCACCTCGTGCCTGGCAACGACCCTCAGCTGGGGAATAAGGAAGCAGGTCTGTGAGGCACAGCCTTCCCAGCCAAACCCCGGGGGGAGGCCCAGATAAATGGATGTTTGTTCCTGACGCTGTCCCCCCCTCGGTCCTGGAGTGGGCCCACTCCTCCAGGCTTACCTTCCACCCGGGCTCCTGTTGGACCCTGGCCTTTGTGCGGCAACACTTTTGGTGGCCTACCATGGAACTCTCCGAGTTCGTCGCCGCCTGCACGATCTGTGCACAAAACAAGACTCCTCGGCAAGCTCCGGCTGGTCTCCTTCAACCACTGCCTGTCCCTCACAGTCCCAAAGCCGCCGGTTTTCCAAAGCCGCCCATTTCTTCCTTTCCCCAAGCTACCCTCTGCCAAAGGGACAGACCAGCTCATGTTGCAGCACATCTTCCGGATCCATGGTCTCACGGTGGACATGGTCTCCGACCGGGGTCCTCAGTTCTCGCCCCTGTTCTGGAAGGCGTTCTGCACACTCATTGGGTCGTCGACCAGCCTGTCCACCGGGTTCCAACGGCCAGTTGGAGCGAGACAATCAAGACCTGGAGACGACTCTTCACTGCCTTGTCTCCGCCAACCCCACCACCTGTAGCCAGCAACTCATGTGGGTTGAATACGCCCGCAACACCCTCCCCTGCCCTACCACCGGGCTCTCGCCTTTTGAGCATTCCCTGGGTTATCAGCCCCCGCTCTTCCCAGAGCAAGAGGAAGACGTTGGTATACCCTCCGCCCAGATGTTTGTCCACCGCTGTCGCCATACCTGGAAGAGAGCCCGGCCGGCTCTTCTCAAGACTACCTCCAGGTATCGGCAACAAGCGGACTGCCATTCGACCCTGGCTTTGTGTTTGGCTGTCCACTCGAGATCTGCCCCTCTGGGTGGAGTCCCGCAAACTTTCCCCGTTTTATCAGCCCTTTCCCCATCTCCAAGATCATTAGCCCCTCTGCTGTTCGTCTTCTGTTGCCCCGTACCCTCCGTATACATCCCACTTCTAGGATTATACATCCCATGTCTAGGATTAAACCTATGTCCCACAGCCCTTTGTTTCCAGGTCCACCCCTCTCCCCCGTCTCATCAAGGCGCCTCCTGAATGTTCGACCGCGGGGCAGGGGATTCCAGTACCTGGTTGACTGGGAGGGTTATGGCTTGGAAGAGAGGTGCTGGGTCCCCGCTAGGGACATCCTGGACCCAGGCCTCATCACTGAGTTCATCACTGAAGACTCAAGGTTGTAATTGTTGCCAAAATTGCTTCAACAAAGTACTGAGTAAAGGGTCTGAATTAGTGGTACAACGGATCACAAAACTCACGGTGCGGATCTGTCACGTTGACCTTTATTTTCTTTGTTTTGTCTTTATTTAGTATGGTCAGGGCGTGAGTTGGGGTGGGCAGTCTATGTTTGTATTTCTATGTTTTCCTATTTCTGTGTTTGGCCTGATATGGTTCTCAATCAGAAGCAGGTGTTTTGTGTTGTCTCTGATTCGGAACCATATTTAGGTAGCCTGTTTTGTGTTGGGTTTTGTGGGTGGTTGTTTTCAGTCTTTGTGTGTCTGCACCAGATAGAACTGTTTCGGTTGTCACTTTTGTTGTTTTGTATTTTGAGTGTTCACCCTTATTAAAGTAAGATGAACAATTACCACGCTGCGCATTGGTCCTCCGATCCTTCTAACTTATCCTCCTCAGACAAGGAAGACGACAACCGTTACAGGATCACGGTTTTGAGTCACGGATCGGATCGTTTTTCGGGATCAGCAACAAAAAAAGGGGAGACAACTATAACTTTGCTTTCCATTTATTACTTAAAGAACACTTGAAGCAAGGAACGTTTCAATGTTTAAATAAAATATTTAAATAAAATATTCAATACTCAATTGTTAAATTAAAGTACAATATGAGGCATGATACCTTCTTCATTTAAACAATAGTGAATGAAAAACTAGCCTGTGTCCACGTCATCAAAAAAAAGTAAAGACAGAAAGCAAAGCAGACCTGAGTTTATAACTTCAAATAATTTTTCAAAAAGATGAGAATGTCTACATAGTCTGGGGAGAGGGTAGACCTCTTTGCAGTCACTATGTCCCCTGCCGTGGAGAACACCCTCTCGCTAGGGGCGGAAGTGCCAGGCACAGCCAGGTAGCATCTTGCCATCATGGCAATGTGAGGGTATTTACACTCATTGCTTTTCCACCGTGCCAGTGGAGCACCATCCACTGGAATGCTGCTTGCTGCCTTGTAGGATGCCACCTCCTCTTTGATACTGTTGGCAAACGTCTTGCCTGTGTCCTTGCTCATAAAGGTTTCCCCGAAAAGCTCCTTCATGGCCAAATTATTTTGTGGAGTAGATGCCTCTGAGTCTGCTCCTGTCGGCTCTGTGGCTTGACCCTGCAGAAAAAATTACTTGATCTATTAAACTAATGATTTATTTTAATATTTCATAGAACTATAATTGTGGAAATAACTTTTAATAAGCCATTGTAATTCCAAATCAAAAATGTATGTTTCTAATAGCAATAGCATTGACTAAGATTAGACTGCAGTATATTTACTATGTAAGTAATTCACTCTTATTTATTGTTTTACCTCTTCAGTGGCCACAATCTCAGTGGTGAGCTCACTGTATGTTTTCCAGCGTAGGGCAGGGTCTAGGTGAGACAGGGACTTGAACCTTGGATACAGTGCAGTAGATCTATGAAGGTAGTCCTGTACATTAGGGGGGTATCTGGGGTTCAGGTCCTCTCTAATGGCAGCCTTGACATCTCTAGTGATGGTGCTGTCTTCCTCACTTGGGGCCATGGATTGTAGAATCCTTGTTTTCAGAGGTTAGGATCATAGACACAGACGGTGCAGTTTCAGTGCTCAATTCGGATATTTTCCTGTTCATAAAGATCTGGCACGATCTTCATACTGAAGTGGGTGCGCCAGGGGATTTCCTAGCTTGGCTCAAGCCCTTTCACCGTATTTTAAAAGTGCTGTTTTACACAACATAATATGGTCTCATGTCTGCAGCGATAAACATCTCAATAGATTTGGTGATGGCTTTAGTCCGGTCTGATTCTGCAGCAAAGGGCTGCTTAAATATCGAAGTGAGAAGTTGTTGTCTCTTGGCTGAGTTGGCTCCCGTCATTGACACACCAGGGTGATGACGCTTTAAATGTGTGGCCATGCTCGATGAATTTCCATGATCATACGGCTTTCTTGTGGCACAATGCCTACACACCGTGATGATGTTGTCCACCACCCTTCTTCCGTCATCATATTTGACAGGGAAGCCAAAATGCTCCCATACATGAGACTTAAATGAAGCGAGAGGCTTTTCCAGTTCTTCAGCTTCTCCGCTAGTCATGGCTGTCACTGCTCTTTTTGCAAAGCGAGCAACCAGGATTCCTTCAAATTCAACATGCCCCGTTCACGTGAACAGTACACGCAACTGCTTTAAAAAAAATAATCAAATCAACCTTCAGGTTTCAGAGTAAAACACAGCACGCATCTGTCTTGTCTTTATCGTTTCACTGCAACTCTGCATCGACATTTAGGGAATTATTACTTCGAAAAACAGCGGCAGTAAAACTGTATTTCACACTATGATGGTTAAACTTTGCAATTGATCGGCGGTTCACATGCGTGCCCGAAACGTGGGGATCACGGATCAACTACGGTCCGTTGCGCCACTAGTCTGAATACTTATGTAAATGTGATATTTCCGTTTTTTATTTTTAATACATTTGCAAAAATTTCGTAAAACTTGTTTTTACTTTCTCATCGTGGGGCATTGTGTATAGATTGATGGGGACAATTTTTATTTAATCAATTTTAGAATAAGACTGTAACGTAACAAAATGTGGAAAAGGTGAAAGGGTCTGAATACTTTCCAAATGCGCTGTATTAATGTCTTTCGAAAAGAAGGACACTTAAGAGGGGTTTTCTGGGAATTTTCTTAGTGAAGTGAAACTGCCCCATGATGCTCTCAACCACTAGAATTGTTGCACCCTGATGACAGCACAAAATAGCCCTATTAGATTATGAATAATTTGTGGGGCTGGGGTGCAGCCCCATATTACAAGACAAGGGACACACCTTTATTCCTCTCTCCTCACCTCTCCTCTCTTTATCTTGTCTCTTCTTCCCTATCCTCACATCTCTTCTACCTCTCATTGAGTTGCATAAATATACAGAATACAAGAATGAACGGAACTTAATTATTGAATTTGATTAAACACATGCATTGAGAGAACTACCCCAACCCTGCATTCTAGATTATTAGGCTTGATTACCCGTCTGAGTGTTCCATGGTGCAGAGTAGAGACCTGGTGACATGTGTAACATTACAGGTTATATGATGACAGAGTAATATCTCTCCATTAGAGACTTCCTGTAGTAATAGCGTTGTAAGTTCTGTCCCAAATGGCACCCTATTCCCTAGTGCACTACTTTTGACCAAAGTCCTAGCCCTGGTCAAAACTAGTGCACTATGTAGGAGTAGAGTGTCATTTGGGACGAAAACAATATCTCTGACTGATAATGATGGAGAGATGATAAAAAAGGAGCGGGGAGGGGTGAGGGGAAGGAGATGAGGAAACACTTGCAATGTGTAAGAATATAAATGCTGGCGCATGTAGCATCCGTCAGACAAACAAGTAGCCTACCAACTTCAGCATCACTCAAGAGTCACTGGACACAGCACCGACAAAACAATTACCTGGGACATGACTTCTACACACTGTAAGTCTGACGTCACACTATTCTACCGTTCTACCTGGTCAAATAAACTGGGTTGTGTTTTGTATTTTATCACTCACTCCCTTCTTGCTCTCCTCCTTCATTCAGACCTCTCACTCCTCTCGGTGCTCGTGGTGATGGCTGTTAACGGGAGTCCCGTGCCCAGCGCACCTGGTTGGACCTCTGGAGAGGAGCTCGCGGTAGAATCGTTCTCCGGTGAACCGGGCGCGCCGCCGATATGGGAGAACGCGATCAAGGTGATCAAGCTGCTCGTTCAGGAAGTGATCAACTTCCGAGACCAACAGGTGAGTTGTTTTACTTGTACTTTGTATTATATTGTAAATGGCTCTTCAAACGTTATAATTGAAAACAACAATACTAACATTGAAAATAATAAATTAAACCAATCTGAAAAGTATAACTTTTATTCTTCCTTGTGTTGTAGTTTGTGGAGGAGTTTCAGAAGCCCGTGGAAGAGATGTCATCGTTCATACAGTACCAGGTCCCTTCCATCCCCACACACCTCTCCAAGACCCCCTGCTCCACCTCAAACTACAACAAGGTATAGATAAAGTTGAATGAATGGCTAAGACCGGTGTCTTGAATTAAGTCCAAATCATGAAGCCAAGGCATTCCTTTTGTGATCTAAATGAAAAATCCTAGAAATGAAACCTTGAGGCAGCATCATGCAGACATCTTTACTGGCTGACATTTTGAGTCTGGTTTCTCTCCTTGTTCCTTCCTTCTAGATGAATCTAGGGAGTATATTTTTTTTTTGATGAATTGATTGAAAGTATTTGTTTTCCCCTCCTATAGGAGGCATGTCTGCAGAAGATCAGTCATGGTCTGCAGGTGTACCATGTTCTTCTCCAGCACGTTAAGGCTGAATACCCACAATCCACCCTGCTCCCCTCTGTCATGCACCAGACTACTGTCCTGATAGGCCTGTTCAAAGAGAAGGTATGTAATAGTAATATTATGTTATAATACTACTTAAATACAATCATTATACTACTTAAAGGTGCAATCTGCAGTTGAAACAATAACAAACCTCCTCACCGCCACTGTTTTGGTAAAGAGCTGAGGGATGGGCCTGGAGAAATGTAACTATCAAATTCATAGACAGAGCTATGGATGCAAGGACTGACCATCCATGATATCAAAATGATTTATTTTTATTTTTAATTACAAACATTGGAGTAAGAAATGACTACATATCATTTATTTATTGGTCCTAAAATGGATGTAGCAACTGCAGATTACCCCTTTAAATACCCTTTTCTTTAGAAAGTTGACTTTCATTGTGGGCAGATTTTCCCAGACTTGCTTTAGTTCCACCAGATACCTAGGATTTAGCACAATCTTGTGGCACACAGATTACCTAATGTATTGTCTCTTTCTCCAGATGAAGGCTGCTGAGGTAGTAGAGGACCTGTCTGCCAGTGAGAGGGAGCGTGTGCTGGGTGAGGTGTCTACAGGGACAGAGTGGGAGACGAAGACCAGCGTTCACGCCATCCTTAGGGAACTACGTCACTTCCTGGTCGACACCAAGACAGCCCTCCGCGCATGGGGAAGAGGGGCGAAGGCTGCCAGTAACCATGACATCACTATGGTGGGCAGAGGTGTGTTAGATCAGGCTTGGAGTAAAAACCTGCACTGATGTCTTATTCTCTGAATCAGCTGTTTATTTTTATTTTTTGAATGTAATACTTGACTTCAAAACAAAGTTATTTATATATTTATTCATGTTTTTATGGTTGAGATGAAAAATGTATTGAATTTATTTAATCTGATTAATTTATTTGATCTCGAGCAGCTTTGTGCCTCTTGTACCCAACTTTTGAGAAACTTGTTATAAAAAAACATATTTATATATTTTTATAGCAAATAGTGTTATTTATTTTCACACAAATGGACTCAATGTATTTTTCTAATGATGACATGTTGATGGATTTCAAGCACAGACTTAAATGTATCTCTAAGTGCCTTTACAGTACATTAGTGACTACATTGATTGTGACTACTACTAGTTTGATCGTTGTAGCCTTAAATTGTCCAATTAACAACCAACCATATTAGCAAACTTATTTAATTTCAAACTTCACATTTCTCTAGTATAGGCTACTTATCGTAATGAACGATATCAGCAAAATGCCTGCGATAAGTGATCAGTATGGTCGGTGTCGATAATTGTCAGTTCATCGTCCCAGCTCTAACTGTGACAAATGTTTTGGATATAAAGAGGAATAATAAATGGTATCTGAGAGAATAGAGAAATGTGTTGCTCCTATGTTGTTCACCAAACATTGTTTCAACAAGATGGTTATTCTCACATGTGGTCATCACAACAAAACATTTCAATTTCCACTTATCGGTAGGTGTCATTTGGTCAGCAAGACGCATACATTAATTCAGACGACAAGAGTGTGTTGACTCAATGACAATCGGCAAATGTCATTACACTTTTTGGTATTTTTTAACAGATGCCTTTTTCCATTCATCAAACGGCATGAGTGCATGGAATTATTTGAGTGGACGAACATGCGAAGGTAGCCTATTTTAAGATATTTGTTTGACAGTAGCTAGGTTTCCATCCAACTGGAGAGATTTCATTTTCCCACCAGTGGTGTTTTTCACTTAAGTTCTCATATACTGAATAAAAATCTAAAGTTCAATGTGTTTCCATCGCATTTTCAACTCTACCGATAGTTTTGTCACAAAAACTGTTGCGTTAAATAGCAAATGTGCCTACTCTGGTCTTGACATCTGCGCTCTAGCCAAAAACTCGCAGATACAGTGCGGGTAAGCTAGTCTACATGTTGAGAAATGTATGAAATTAATTAAGGGGAAAAACTATCTACACACAATACCCCATAATGACAGGAAATACATGTTTTTAGATTTTTTTCAAAATATTTGTATTTATTTATGAAGTATATCAAATTTACAGAAGTACTCAGACCCTTTACTCAGTACTTTGTTGAAGCACATTTGGCAGCGATTACAGCCTTGAGACTTCTTGGGTATGACACTACAAGCTTGGCACACCTGTATCTGGGGAGTTTCTCCCAGTCTTCTCGGCAGATCCTCTCAGGCTCTGTCAGGTTGGATGGGGAGCGACACTGCACTGCTATTTTCAGGTCTCTCCAGAGATGTTAGATCGGGTTCAAGTCCGGGCTCTGGCTGAGCCACTCAAGGACATTCAGAGACTTGTCCCGAAGCCACTCCTGCGTTGTCTTGGCTGTGTGCTTAGGGTCGTTGTCCTGTTGGAAGGTGAACCTTCGCCCCAGTCTGAGGTCCTGAGTGCTCTGGAGCAGGTTTTCATTAAGGATATCTTTGTACTTTGCTCCGTTCATCTTTCCCTCAATCCTGTCTAGTCTCCCAGTCCCTGAAAAACATCTCCACAGCATGAAGCTGCCACCACGCATCACCGTGGGGATGGTGCCAGGTTTCCTCCAGAGGTGACGGTTGGCATTCAGGCCAAAAAGTTCAATCTTTGTTTCATCAGACCAGAGAATCTTGTTTCTCATGGTCAGAGTCCTTTAGGTGCCTTTTGGCTAACTCCAAGCAGACTGTCATGTGACTTTTACTGAGGAATGGCTTCCATCTGACCACTCTACCATAAATGCCTGATTGGTGGAGTGCTGCAGAGATGGTTGTCCTTCTGGAAGGTTCTCCCATCTCCACAGAGGAACTCTGGAGCTCTGTCAGTGACCATCGGGTTCTTGGTCATCTCCCTGACCAAGGCTCTGCTCCCCCGATTGCTCAGTTTGGCCGGACGGCCAGGTGTAGGAAGAGTCTTGGTGGTTCCAAACGTCTTCCATTTAAGAATGATGGAAGCCACTGTGTTCTTGGGGACCTTCAATGCTACAGAATTTTTTTGGTACCCTTCCCCAGATCTGTGCCTCAACACAATCCTGTCTCGGAGCTCTACGGACAATTCCTTCCACCTCATGGTTTTTGCTCTAACATGCACTGTCAACTGTGGGACCTTATATAGACAGGTGTGTGCCTTTCCAAATCATGTCCAATCAATTGAATTTACCACAGGTGTTCTCCAATCATGTTGTTGACACATCTCAAGGATGATCAATGGAAGCAGGATGTACCTGAGCTCAAACTTCAAGTCTCATGGCTAAGGGTTTGAATACATTTTTTTAAATTTTATTACATTTGCAAACATTTCTAAAAACCTGTTTTCACTTTGTCATTATGGGGTATTGTGTGTGTAGCTTGATGAGGGAAACAAATTATTTAATCCATTTTAGAATAAGGCTGTAACGTAACAAAATCTGAAAAAAGTCAAGGGGTCTGAATATTTTCCGAATGTACTGTAAGTTATTTAATCTGTAGCCTAATAAAAATGCACATTTTCCCAAGTCGTAGTTGGAGGACCACACACCATATCATCCCGTGACGCCAAGTTACTTCGATATGATGGGTTATCATATAAATATTTGCGCATAAAGGTGTTTCCACCACCATTTCTCACATAATTCATTTTACAGACACAAAAAGATCACACTTTGTCCAGCGTATTTTGCTTTGTCGACATTTGGAAAGTTGACCGACAAATGGTGTTTCCACCAGGCCAGTCAAGACATTTTTTACCCGACATGTACTTTACCCCCATAAAAAGGTTGAATGGAAAGATGGTTAATAAGATGAAAACGTCATGACTGGTTGTGTTAATGAGAAATTAAAAAGTTAAATGTTTTTTTTTTTTTTACCGTTTACTGGATGGCTTTAGACTACTATTAGGTCCATAAAAATGTGTAGGAGGTTCCATGAAAAAAAAAAAAAAAAATCACGGTATAATTCGGGAATCAAACTAAACAAACAGTAATCTTCTCTCAAAAGGTGATTTATAGACAAACTCAGGTCCATTTTCAACCAACAGGCAGACATTTTATACAGGATGATTTAAGGTACACAGACAAACACAGATCCATGACCAAATGAAAAGACTAGGTTTTACATGTTTCCAAACTGTCAGGAAACAAAATGAGAGGAAAACAGTCCATCACCAAGCAGTAAGGTGCAGTTTCAGAATAAGATGTCCATCACACCATTTGTTGTTTCAGAGTGAGAGGGAATTCAGCGCTTCAGGTCTCCGACCCAAACGTGAAGTGACAAAGAAAGTTCCAACCAGCCTAAAATATATGGGCCATATAGAAATTGGTGAGGGAAAGATGGCATCCACTTCCGTGGTGACAGCTGGGAGTCACATGACCATTGTGGGAGGAGGTGATTGGGTGGGTCAGGGTTGTCCTCAGCCCCACAGCAGACTGGGAGAGAGAAAACAAGGTCAGAGGTTATATTTGTCTTAATGGTATGGCCAGAGATGGTAGAGAAAGCAAGACACCCCACTCCCTCATCTAGGGGGTGCCACAGGGTGAGACATCTCACTGGCAATTTTTTTCTGGCCGGGACAGGTGGGCACAATAAGTAGACCAGACCTTGCGTGAGCATGCCAGATATTATTGAGGAACCATGAGATCACGCAGGAAAAGCATGCTCACACATGAGTAGAAACGCCCACTTGGACAGGAATCATGACCATTTCTAACAATGGTAAACGGCAGAGTAAACTATCTTATTAATGTATTGCTACCTATTCCCTATATAAATGCACTACTTTGACCAGAGCCATGACACACTATACCGTATGTATTTAACTACTTTGACCAGAGCCATGACACACTATTCCGTATGTATTTAACTACTTNACACTATACCGTATGTATTTAACTACTTTGACCAGAGCCATGACACACTATTCCGTATGTATTTAACTACTTTGACCAGAGCCATGACACACTATTCCGTATGTATTTAACTACTTTGACCTGCGTCATGATACCGTATTCAAATCAAACTTTGTCACATGCGCCGAATACAACAAGTGTAGACCTTACCGTGAAATGCTTACTTACAAGCCCTTAACCAACAGTGCAGTTCAAGAAGAGTTAAGAACATATTTACCAAATAAACTAAAGTAAAATAATAACACAAAGTAGAACAATAACGAGGCGAGCATAAAAGGCATCAAGCTCGTCTGGTAGACTTGAGTCACTGAGCAGCTCGCGTCTGGGTTTCCCTTTGTAGTCCGTAATAGTTTTCAAGTCCTGCCACATCCGACGAGTGTCAGAGCCGGTGTAGTAGCATTCAATCTTAATCGTGCATTGACGCTTTGCTTGTTTGATGGTTCGCAACATTATGTACAAAATAAGTTACAAACAATCCAAAAAAACTAACAAAATAGCACAACTGGTTACGGCATGTAAAACGTCAGCCAACTTAACATTCCCTATATCAGATGGCCAAACCAAAAACAGACAGACACACACAGAGATGGACCGACAGAGACAGCGCACCTCAGGATGTTGGGCTCCGGCATACCAGGATCCCCCCCCCGTGCGAAACCTGTACATTAAAAACAAAAGAGAGCAGAGATGAAGAGAAGCAAATCGTTGTAGAAACATTAATTGCACTCCCGAGCTTCGTTTTTCAAAGCCTGCGTAACGTGACGTCTGTTCATATCGGAGCGGTTTTCCAATAAAACAGTCTCCATCATATCCTCTGACTCAAACACAAGTGATGTAGTTATCTAGCATCAGTAGCGTGTTCCTGAGAAGAGGTGAACATGCGTGTTGCGTGGACAGCTCTTGACGTGTCATAACATTCCGAACTGGAGCTTCAGACGGACAGCTTTGGGATTTTCCCACCCACCCCTCTCTCTCTCTCTCTGTCCACCCCAATCTCTCCCTCACATTTCCCCTCTCTCTTATCCCTTTTGGCCAGCAGTTCTCACTGTGGTCCAATAAAGATGTCCGGGAAGGAAACTGAATGTTGGAACTGACTACCCTAATAGCTAAGACATATTGCAAAGATGAAAGGCTAAAAGCTGTGGGTGTCAACGAATGGTGGCGATTAAACATCTAGAATCTTCGAGAAATTAACTGATTATGACAGCCAATCTTCTGGTCAGAAGCGATAGGACAGCCACCCGCTGCTTCTGACTGTTCAGGGTTGAGTAAATTGTAGGCGTTAGAGACTAAACACATCAGGGTTGGGGTCAGCTCAAATTTAAGTCAGTCAATTCAGGAAGTAAACTGAAATTCCAATTCAGAAATTGAAAAAAATGGCTTCTCAATAAACCCGAAATTGAGAAAATATTATTCCAAAGTTTTTTGGTATTTCCATTAGTTCATTTCAAATTCCAATCACTTCCTGCATTGATTGACTTAAATTCAAACTGACCCCAACCCTGGTGTTTAGTCTCCAATACCTACTATTGGACCTGAGAGAGGGGGGAGGGGAAAATAAAATAGCAGCAATGCTCTATGAATGAACTCATCATAAGTCACATTTCTGTTTCTGCAACACTTCATTCACTCATGCCAGAACATTGCATCAACGTCCTCATTCCTGACACATGCAGATATTCTGGGTTTCCCCATCACTTTCTCTGAAGATAGTTAGCGTATGTGTCTGTGTACTGTGTAGCCATGCTAGCTTGTGGCAGACACTCAGGGTTTCCCCCGTGTAATTATCTCCCTCCCAGAGAAGCTGTAACTATTTCCATCCTACCCTGGAGCTAAATGTAACTACTGATCAGGTACCGAAACTGGCAGGGTCCTCCGTGGCCTATCATGGGCTAGCTGTGGTTAGCATTAACATTAGCCCGGCCTGTAGCAGGTTGATGACAATAGCAATCTGCACTGGTCTATGAATACAGGTCATGATGCACGCACGCACACACACACACACACACTGATCCTCAGTTAGCACAGAGGGACACACACTTGGAAAGTAGGGATGCAGTTAGAGGGAGAGGGGTAGAAAGTGAGAAGGCAGTAGGAGAGGTTGAAGAAGGAAAGAAGTAGAGAGGGGTTGATGGACAGAAGGCAGAAAGTCGGGCTCACAGTCTCAAAATCAGTCTCACCCTCGACCCAAGAAGGAATTTCCTATTGGGATAACACAGCGTTTCTCAAACTTGGTCCTGGGGACCCCATCGAGTGAACATTTTGTTTTCTCCCCTAGCACTACACCGCTGATTCCAATAAGGGTAAACCCATTTTAATTCAATCACTTTTTGAAGGCCTCTTTTGAACTTCACCAAACCTTCCATACCCATTTGAGAGATAAAGGGGCTGAATTTTGCATACCCCACCATACCATAAGAGATCCATGTCTTCATCATTGGAAAAGATAGATGGTTGTCAAAGCATTTTATAAGTTCTGGGGGGGGGGGGGAAAGCATATTTTGTGATATAAAATGGACATTTTCTCCTTTGACATTCAACATTGATTCATTTAAAATGTCACTGGTGTACCAGCTAAATTGCAGTGGTCTGAAGGTATGTCAATTCTATGAAGTCTATTTCTATGATTGAAATGACACCTACCCTGTATTCAAGAGCATGTGCCTCAACTGGCACAACACAAAAACCTCAGATGATGTGAAATAGGGTCTAAGCAACAACATTTGCTAATATGAAAAAAATCTGAGTTTACACGTTTTTAGATTGACGTTAAAAGTTTTAAAAATGACTATAATAAAATAGTTTGACAACACTAAGCTTTTAAATAATATCAAACGCAACCGTTTATATTTTCCAGTGATGAAGACAGATTTCTCATGGTGGGGTATGCAAAACGGACACCTTTTTGAGCCCCTTTAATCTCCTGAATGTTTTGCCCTTCAAGTCAAACCTCTTCAATGGGCAAACGTATCGAAAGTTGTTTAAATCTAAAGGGATGCTGTCAAAAAGTGATTGAATTCAAATTGATTTACCCATAGTCAACTCATCAAGTTTCGATTATTTTTATCAGCTCTGTAGTGCTAGGGCAAAAGTTTGGGAAACGCTGGGTTTATGGTTAAGACTTTGGTTTCTCCCGTGGGAGACCTCAGATCTCTCAGAACAGCAGGAGTCCCAAATGTGTGTTTTGCCTAATTTTAGTTAGCTAGTTTCCCTTGACAGCTGGGGTGTTCCTGCTGTAGCTAATTCAGGAAATGTCTCACTGGCTTCGTTTCCTCACTGACCACTGTGAGTTAGCTGTGGTTTAGCTGTTATATGACAGTCCCCGTGTCACACTATGGCCACAAATCTCCATACATTTTCGGACGTAGTTTAGCTAACCGAAATTGGGAAAAACATACAACTGATTATGCAATTCCAAATGCATGCAGTGGTCGCGTTACACAAACGAGGTTTCCCTAACTTGAATTGGTTAATCATAAACAAATCTCAACCATGCTACCTATAGCTAGCAACATACCACAACAGTACAAATACTGTCACTTGGACATATCCCCCTACCCGAACTGCTATCATGCTAAGCTAATCGACTTGCCATATACTGACCAAGGTAGAGCACCGTGGGGATGAAACCCCAGCGGATGACGAACTGTCCGGCCTGAAACACCGTCTGTAGCCGCTGCTTGGTCTCTTTGCTGAGCTTCGCCATGGTAGCTAGTTGGTTCACTGGTTCTGGTTCTGAAGGACGTGAAAAAGAGGAAGCCGACGCATGGCCGTAAAGCGAGGCAGGTGGTTTAGATTTTTTGCGATAGTTGGTTCAATCAGAAATATGACGAGCGCCACTTTGTGGGCGCAATGGGAAATGTTAATCTGCGCCTACAGTAGCAAACTCATACTTAAATCAACATTTCGCCTAAAATTATAATAAATACACATAAATGCATACATACACATAAGATGGCTGCATAATTTCACTCAGATGTTTTGGATTGAGAGCTAGGCCATCATGTTAGGATGATTGTTTTTGCTTTTACTATCCTTGTGTTCTCACAAGGACAGTAAAACAAGGACAGTAAAACAAGAAAATTCAGACAAGTGGGAAGAGGACAAAGGCTATTTTAGGGTTAGAATTATGGTTAGGTTAAGGAAAATCGGATTTTGAATGGGAATAAATTATTTGGTCCTCACAAGGAGAGTAAAATAAATGTGTGTATGATGAAGAACAGGGTCAGACATATAGTGAAATATAGAACAATTTTATTCTCAGAGAGTAGCTCTAGCAGAGCATTATCTTCAGACAGAAAGGCCAAACCAACAACTGAAGTCCAACAATAATATGTACAGATTCATGACATTCCATAAAGCAACAGAATACAGAAACATGATTGTTATTGTTCCACCGTATGAATATAAAACAGATCTAGAACACTGACAGACTGAGAACACTGGTTCTAGTACAAAGGTTCCAGTAGGGCAGACGTTATTCTGCATTCAGATGTCCAGTAGCACATGACCTACACCCAACACGCTTCTCTCCAACCGCACCACAGTGAACTTCATTGCCACCAAATGGAGTGTGACTGTCGCGCAATCGTTGACTTAAAATGTTCCGCCAGTCAGCAGTGCGCCTCTCCTCAAAGGGAGCAAGTTCTTTGTCTGTATCCTCAATTTCCATTATGTTATAAAGCAGGTGATGATGAACCAGAGAACAGACAAACACAGTCAAGTTCATGTTAACATAAAAAAAATATATAATAATAAGTTAAATCAACCAATCACTCAATAAAGATCAACCAAACACAACATTACTGTACTGACACTTCAGAGTGGAAAGGGATTGGAGAGGACAGTTTACAGGCCTAATCCCAAACCAACTCCTATAAACCTATTTCCTAGCTTGTATAAGGATACCAATATTCCCTAGCCCTTATACCCACTACTCCTAGGCCTAGGGGTGTGTTCGGTTTGGTGGTGGTGTGGTTTGGGCATCAGGCACGTATCGTGCAGGTTTGGGTTGGATTCTTCTTGTGCTTTAACACTGAGGAGATTCAATACGGCTCGAACAACTACGGTCTCTCCCTCCCTCTCGTAGGAAAATACCACATTTATAACCACTGTCTGCCGTACATAGAACACCACAGTTAAAGGTAGACGCAGCAATATGACATCAGCATCGACAAAAGGGTGACTTCCTGCTTATGCATATCAATACCGTTAACAGGTAGGCGCCCCACTGCTTTTGATATATTGTTGCATCTATATTTAAAAACCCAAGTCTCTCAATCATAGGAAAATTTATTTACATCATACAAAGTTTATACATTATCATACAAACTTAAAACCCACCCCCAATCAATTTATTGATCAGAAACATAAATTACCCCAATCAGCTTGTTTGTTGATCAGACCAGGGAGAAAATAACCACAGAAAGATAAATATTGCTTCTAGTAGGATGACATCAATCAATACTTTTCACACGTAAACATGAAAGACTAATGAATATTTTTGGTTTCTATCATTTTTGTGGTCTGTCATTTAATAATTGTGTGTAATGCAGAATTATTCAGACTGGATGAATAAATATTTGCTATGGCAATGGGCGTGTGGAGGTCACATTGTGTTAGGGTTCGTTCAAACCCTAGTCACTAGGGCCTAGTGCATGATGAGTAAGGAGAGGGGAAAGAGAGGGCATCTGAAAAAAAGAGTTTCACTAGAGACTGTAGTTATTTTCATTTTATTTTTTGGGAGTATCACACCTTGTTCATTGCAGCAATCAGCAACCTTTATTCTAAGAACAGTCACTAACGCTTGATTGCATTCACACTCACATGCAAGCTCACACACACACACACATGCAAGCTCACAAACACAGTACTTGCCCGGTGATGGGGGCGTGGTCGGGAGGGATGTACAGAAAGCCAAACAGGACAAACAAGAGTCTTAAATACTCCATTTCCAAACCCTCTCAGAAAACAGTCTGCAGATCTGTCTGGTGGTTCTGTAGTTCCAGGGCGGAGGGATGGACACAGGCTCCCTGCTCTCACACCAGCCTCTCGCTTTGGAGAGAGAGGAAGTGGAGGAGAGAAGCCGGTTTCTAGAGGGGGCAGCTGTCCTACTGAAGAAGAAGAGAAGGAGATGAAGAATGGTATGGATAGGAAAGAAAGGGAGATGGTGAGGAAAGGAGGGGGATAAGAGGGAATGTGTTCATGAATTTGTGTTCCAGTCCTCCTGACAGGCTGGGAGTACAGGTCACAGGTACAGGGGCATGGGGTTAGAGGGTTAAGATGGGGGTGAGAGCTCAAGCGTTTGAGGTCAGGGTTCACAGGTCGCTCCTAAAGTGCACGCTGATGCTGGGCGAGCGCTGGTTGTGGCTGGGGGTGGGGCTTAGATAGCCTAACTCCTCCTCCTGCAGGCTGCCACTGCACGAATAGCGGCCAGCCTCTGGGTTGCCACGGTTACCCCCGGTGTTGTTTCCCTCAAAGGAGCGGGAGAACACAGCGCTGGCCGTACGCGATAGGCTGCTCAGTGCGCTATGGCTCGGTCCCTTGGGCACCGATTGGCTGGACGTCAGCGTCAGACGTTTGATTGACAGATCCAGGTTCTCGCCCAGGGTCTGCCCCCCTGGAGGACATGCCTCCTTCTCCTTATGCGACCGTCCGCCTAGATGCCACTTCCTGCTTCCTGTCTTGGCCCCTCCCACCCCAGGGGTAACGCTGTTGCTGATAGTGATGGTAGGTGGAGTCAGTGAGTCCGGGCCACCCCCTCCTGTAGGCCACACCCCTTCGTCCACTTCAGAGATATCCATCAACTCGTCCGGGGAACCCAAATCCACTGCGTCTAGAGATAGAGAGAAAGAAAGAGAGAGGGGTTAGTTATTGTTAAATGACAGACAGAATAGTAGAGCAGGCTACAGGACAGGACAGTGGGCTGGTGCTAACCCTGGTAGTGAGTAAAGACACCTATTTACATGGTTGCCATTCAGCTGTACTACAGTTAGTGGTGCTACGATCAGTTAACTTATCAAGTATCAAATCTGAGAACAGCAACAGGCAGAGGTCTGGGCAGCAGGAGTTGTAGAAAGCAAAACACATACCAACCAACCACACACACACACAAAACACACGACTAACAACTCACATCTGACTGCAATCTACTATCTTATACCAGCAGACAGACAGATAGGCAGGTCCTTCAGACACACTGAACTGATATACATACTGAAATTAAAACAAAATAAATACTGGGGAAGAGACTAATGACCAATCCAGAGCTGCCTATTCTCCTCAGCTGCTGCAACTAACCAATCAGGAGAACGCAGTCTGTCTCCCCTGGCAACCCAGGGATGTGTTGGAGTTAGGCGTTTTAGAGACCAAAATACCTCCACCCCCCCACCACACACACACACACACACACAGAGAAAAAGGATGGAGTGAGTGATGAGGAAGGGTTCTCTCAAACTGAGTAAATCGGAGGACATGTCAGGAGGCAACGCAGTGCGGCGAAAGTTAGTCAGCCAACCAATCAACCGTCATGCTTAGAGAAGACCACGCCTCCACACAATGTTACTTAGGTTACCCCGGGGATGGGGAGGGTCTTAGTACTGGGCCCTTCCTGCGGAGGAGGGCCCAGAACTCTCGTCCACCAATCGCCTCACAGACTTCTGCCTCCTGACCTCCTGACCCCTAGGACTGGGGTCGTGGGTGGGGCTGACCTCTGAGGCTGACCCCAGCGGCTCAGGCTCGGACTGGGTTAAAGGTCGGGGGTCGCGGGGTCGTAGAGAGTCTCCGTTGGGCATCGTCACACTGATCTCTGGGATGGATGACCCTTGACCTCCAGGGGTCGCCGGGTCACCATCTACACTGACCTCCTGGGACTCTGGGGTCATGGAGATGGAGACAGATATAAAACACACACACACGAAGACACAGATAAGAGACACACACAGACAGTCAAATAAATGTGATGGCAAAAAAAATCCTAGACAAAATCATGATGACCATAACAGTATACAGAATATAGTGACACTGCACATGCAGACAGTGACAATGTACAGTTGAAGTCGGAAGTTGACATACGAGTTTTAATGACTCCAACCTAAGTGTATGTCAACCACTTCACAAATTTCTTTGTCGGTCAGGACTTTGAGCATGATAAAAATTCCAATAAATTTTCCAATAACTGTTTACAGACATTATTTCACTTATAATTCATTGTATCATAATTCCAGTGGGTCAGAAGTTTACATACACTAAGTTGACTGTGCCTTTAAACAGCTTGGAAAATTCCAGAAAATGATGTCATGGCTTTAGAAGCTTCTGATAGCCTAATTGACATAATTTGAGTCAATTGGAGGTGTACCTGTGGATATATTTCAAGGCCTACCTTCAAACTCAGTTTGCTTGACATCATGGGAAAATCAAAAGAAATCAGCCAAGACATCAGAAAAGAATTGTAGACCTCCACAAGTCTGGTTCATCCTTGGGAGCAATTTCCAAAAGCCTGAAGGTACCACGCTCATCTGTACAAACAATAGTACGCAAGTATAAACACTATGGGACCAAGCAGCCCTCCTTCCTCACCGCTCAGGAAGGAGACATGTTCTGTCTCCTAGAGATGAACGTACTTTGGTGCGAAAAGTGCAAATCAATCCCAGAACAACAGCAAAGGACCTTGTGAAGATGCTGGAGGAAACAGGTACAAAAGTATCTATATCCACAGTAAAACGAGTCCTATATCGACATAACCTCAAAACCCGCTCAGCAAGGAAGAAGCCACTGCTCCAAAACCGCTAAAAAAAGCCAGACTACGGTTTGCAACTGCACCTTTGGGGACAAAGATCGTACTTTTTGGAGAAATGTCCTCTGGTCCGATGAAACAAAAATAGAACTGTTTGGCCATAATGGCCATCGTTATGTTTGGAGGAAAAAGGGTAATGCTTGCAAGCTGAAGAACACCATCCCAACCTTGAAGCACGGGGGTGGCTGCATCATGTTGTGTGGGTGCATTGCTGCAGGAGGGGCTGGTGCACTTCACAATATAGATGGCATCATGAGGTAGGAACATTTTGTGGATATATTGAAGCAACATCTCAAGACATCAGTCAGGAAGCTAAAGCTTGGTCACAAATGGGTCTTCCAAATGGACAAGGACCCCAAGCGACTTCCAAAGTTGTGGCAAAATGGCTTAAGGACAACAAAGTCAAGGTATTGGAGTGGCCAGCACAAAGCCCTGACATCAATCCTATAGAAAATGTGGGCAGAACTGAAAAAGCGTGCGCGAGCAAGGAGGTCCACAAACCTGACTCCGTTACACTCCTCTGTCAGGAGGAATGGGCCAAAATTCACCCAACTTATTGTGGGAAGCTTGTGGAAGGCCACCCAAAATGTTTGACCCAAGTTAACCAATTTAAGAAGGCAATGCTACCAAATACTAATTGAGTGTATGTGAACTTCTGACCCACTGGGAATGTGATGAAAGAAATACAAGCTGAAATAAAATCACTCTATTATTCTGACATTTAACATTCTTAAAATAAAGTGGTGATCTAACTGACCCAAGACAGGGCATTTTTACTAGGATTAAATGTCAGGAATTGTGAAAAACTGAGTTGAAATCTATTTGGCTAAGGTGTATGTAAACTTCCAACTTCAACTGTACATGCATGTACAATAATGCATACAGTAAACTATTAAAACAGACGAGGCAGTGATCATGTATAGACAGTAAACATTAAACGTAATAACATGTACAGACAGTGATAATGTCTAGAGAAGACAGATGAGAAGAGCTGTAGTGAATGATAAGAAGCTGAATAAACATCCTGATGCGGAGAACCCATAGCATGCTGAACTCCGGTAGAGAGTAGTCAGTAGAGATGGGTGAGCGGGAAGCGTCTGGAACTGAGAACCTCTTATTGCAGACAGACAGCCTAATGTCTATAATCACTAGACTAGCTACAGATAATAGGCCAGATACCCTAGGTTAGCGTTTCTAACCGTCTGTCTGTCTTACCATGTCGTTTCCAGCGGTGTCCTCTGATAGAGAGTGACGTGACCGCATTCCGTGAAATCCTACAGAAGGGAATTCAAATTCAATTATTAGTAGTTCAAAAGAGGTCAACAGGAAAATCAATATAAAATGCAGTCTATCAAAATCATCACCATTCATCAAAAAACTATATTTATGTTTACAAACCAAGATCTTATGTTCACATTAAACTGTTATTGAGTGCAATGTGAAAATCCAAAAGACAATTTTCCACTAAAAAAATAACAATCAATCTATGAACCTATAACTATAGATCAAAATGGATACTGTGTATACTGTATCTGATGTATTTTGCTCCTTTGCACCCCAGTTACTCTACATGCACATCCATCACTCCAGTGTTTAATTGCTATATTGTAATTACTTCGCCACCATGGCCTATTTATTGCCTTACCTCCCTTATCCTACCTCATTTGCACACACTGTATATAGACTTTTTCTATTGTATTATTGATTGTATGTTTGTTTATTCCATTTGTAACTCTGTGTTGTTGTATGTGTCGCACTGCTTTGCTTTATCTTGGCCAGGTCGCAGTTGTAAATGAGAACTTGTTCTCAACTAGCCTACCTGGTTAAATAAAGGTGAAATAAATAAATAAAAATGTACCTAGAGGAAGTATACTGTGTAGATATATATATTTATTATATACACATACAGAGCCTTCAGAAAGTATTCACATCCCTTGACTTTTTCCACATTGTTGTGTTAGTCGGAATTTTAAATTGATTAAATAGAAGAAAAAAATGTCCCTCTGACCTACACACAATAACCCCATAATGTCAAAGTGGAATTGTGTTTTTCATTTTTTTTTGAAATAATAAAAAATGAAAAGCTGAAATGTTTTGAGTCAATAAGTCTCCAACCTCTTTGTTATGGCAAGCCAATAAGTTCAGGAGTAAAAATGTGTTTAACAAGTCACCTAATAAGTTGCATGGACTGAGTGCACTAATTGTGTTTAACATGATATGTTAATGACTACCTCATCTCTGTACCCCACACATACAGATAATTTTAAGGTCCTGGAGTTGAGCAGTGCATTTCAAACACAGATTCAACCACAAAGACCAGGGAAGTTTTCCATATGTCTCGCAAAGGCCACCTAATGGTAGATGGGAAAAAATAAAAAAGCAGACATTGAATATCCCTTTGAGCATGTTGAAGTTATTAACTACACTTTGGATATATAAATATACCAGTCACTACAAAGATACTGTACAGGTCATCCTTCCTAACTCAGTTGCCGGAGAAGGGAACCGCTCAGGGATTTCACCATTATGCCAATGGTGACTTTAAAACAGTTACAGAGTTTAATGGCTGTGATAGGAGAACACTGAAAATGGATCAACAACATTGTAGTTACTCTACAATACTAACCTAATTGCCAGAGGGAAAAGGAAGCACGTACTGACTAAAAATATTCCAAAACATGCATCCTGTTTGCAACAAGGCACTAAAGTAATACTGCAAAAAATGTGACAAAGCAATTCACTTTTTGTCCTGAAAACAAAGGGTTATGTTTGGGGCAAATCCAATACAACACATTATTGAGTACCACTCTCCATATTTTTAAGCATAGTGGTGGCTGCATCATGTTATTGGTTTGCTTGTAATCATTAAGGACTAGGGAGTTTTTCAGGATAAAAAAAGAAACGGAATGGGGCTAAGCACAGGCAGAATCCTAGAGGAAAACCTGGTTCAGTCTGCTTTCCACCAGGCACAGAGATGAATTCACCTTTTAGCAGGACAATAACCTAAAAACAAGCCCAAATCTACACTGGAGTTGCTTACCAAGAAGACAGTGAATGTTCCTGAGTGGCCGATTTACAGTTTTGAGTTAAATCTACTTTAAAAATCTATGGCAAGACCTGAAAATGGCTGTCTAGCAATGATCAACAACCAATTTGACAGAGAAAAGAATAATGGACAAATGTTGCACAATCCAAGTGTGGAAAGCTCTTAGAGACTTACCCAGAAAGACTCATAGCTGTAATCGCTGCCAAAGGTGTTTCCACAAATTATTGACTCAGAGGTGTGAATACTTACGTACACTGAACAAAAATATAAAAAACACAACAAGTGTTGGTCCCATGTCTTATGAGCTGAAATAAAAATAACTTTTGTTCACATCCCTGTTAGTGAGCATTTCCCCTTTGCCAAGATAATTAATCCACCTGACTGATGTCAAGAAGTTGATTAAACAGCATGATCATTACACAGGTGGACCTTGTGCTGGGGACAATAAAAGGCCACTCGAAAATGTGCAGTTTTGTTACACAACACAATGCCACAGATGTCTCAAGTTGAGGGAGCATGCAATTGGAATGCTGACTGCAGGAATGTCCACCAGAGCTGTTGCCTGAGAATGTAATGTTTTGTAGTACGTCCAACTAGCCTCACAACCACAGACTACGTGTACGGCGCCGTGTGGGTGAGTGGTTTGCTGATGTCAACGTTGTGAACAGAGTGCCCCATGGTGGCGGTTGAGTTACGGTAAGGGACGGCATAAGCTATGGACAACAAACACAATTGCATTTTATTGATGGCAATTTTAATGCACAGAGATACCGTGACAAGATCCTGAGGCCCATTTACTTTTTATGTATCTGTGACCAACAGATGCATATCTGTATTCCCAGTCATGTGTAATGCTTGGAGTCGGGCCTAATTAATTTATTTCAACTTACTGATTTCCTTATATGAACTGTATCTCAGTAAAATATTGTAATTTCTTGCATGTTGCGTTTATATTTTTGTTCAGTATAAACTAGATATCTGTATTTCACTTTCACCCCCCAAAAATAAAACTTTTTCATTATGTGATATTGTGTGTAGACGCGTGAGAAAAATAAACAAATGAATCCATTTTGAAGGCAGGCTGTAACAACAAATGTGGAACAAGTCAAGGGGTATGAATACTTACTGAAGGCACTGTACATACCTAGTGTAGATAGAGAGAACATAAGTACCTAGAGGAAGTATACTGTGTAGATAGAGAGAACATACGTACCTAGAGGAAGTATACTGTGTAGATAGAGAGAACATACGTACCTAGACGGAAGTACTACTGGTGTAGAAATAGGAGAAACATACGTACCTAGAGGAAGTATACTGTGTAGATAGAGAGAACATACGTACCTAGAGGAAGTATACTGTGTAGATAGAGAGAACATACGTACCTAGAGGAAGTAGGAGTGATCTCCACCTGAATGCTGCGAGCTCCTTCTTTACTAGCGCCAGACTTCAGCGCTGCACACTGTTGGGACGACTTGATGGCATTACCCACCTAAATAACACACACAATGTTAAGTACTGACAACAACCACAGGATGCTCTGTGTGTGTGTGTGTCTACGGTACTGTTGAACAACCGCTGCCTGCGGTTTGATGAAGCAGCCTTCAGGATTACAGATTAACATCTCAATGTTTTAACACTGTGGGATTACAGGCACCACACGCACACCATCCGGTGACATGACATGGGAGAGGTTGGTGTCCTGGCACACACCTGTACAGGTGTGTGTGTTTGTGTGTGTGATGTCACCCACCAGTAGAGCTTCAGGGTACAGTTCTAGCTGAGCTCGGTACAGAACATCATCCAGCGCCTTGGAACCCAGGTCCATCTCCCCATTACACCTGGAACACACAAAATAATCAACCCTCTCGTTCACAGGGTATTTTATTTTATTTGTTCACCTTTATTTAACCAGGTAGGACAGTTGAGAACAAGTTCTCATTTACAACTGCGTTCTGGCCAAGATAAAGCAAAGCAGTGCGACACAGACAACACACATGGAATAAACAAACGTACAGTCAATAACACAATAGAAAAATCTATATACATACAGTGTGTGCAAATGGCGTAAGGAGGTAAGGTAATAAATAGGCCATAGTAGCGAAGTAATTACAATTTAGCAAATGAACACTGGATTGATAGATGTGCAGATGATGATGTGCAAGTAGAAATACTGGTGTGCAAAAGAGCAAAAAAGTTAATAAAAACAATATGGGGATGAGGTAGGTAGATTGGATGGGCTATTTACAAATGGGCTTTGTGCAGCTGCAGTGATCGGTAAGCTGCTCTGACAGCCGATGCTTAAAGTTAGTGAGGGAAATATTAGTCTCCAACTTCAGTGATTTTTGCAATTCGTTCCAGTCATTGGCAGCAGAGAACTGGAAGGAAAGGCAGCCAAAGGGGGTGTTGGCTTTGGGGATGACCAGTGAGATATACCTGCTGGAGGGCAGGGTGGGTGTTGTTATGGTGACCAGCAAGCTGAGATAAGGCAGGGCTTTACCTAGCAAAGACTTATAGATGACCTGGAGCCAGTAGGTCTGGCGACAAATATGTAGCGAGGGCCAGCCAACGAGAGCATACAGGTCGCAGTGATGGGTAGTATATGGGGCTTTGGTGACAAAACGGATGGCACTGTGATAGACTGCATCCAGTTTGCTGAGTAGAGTGTTGGGGGCTATTTTGTAAATGACAAAATAGATAGTCCGTTTTACGAGGGTATGTTTGGCAGCGTGAGTGAAGGAGGCTGGTTTCATGGTTAGAGGTTAGGGATAGTGTGTGTGTGTGTGTGTGTGTGTGTGTGTGTGTGTGTGTGTGTGTGTGTGTGTGTGTGTGTTTTCTCACAGCGCGTAATGTATCCCAGTGATGAGTTGGACCAGGAACTCAGAAGTGACGGTCAGACGAGAGCTGATGCCTTTATACCTCCTTAGCTGTTGCCGCGGGTAACCACAGATACACACCCTGTAGACCAATCACACAACAGAGAATACCGTAATTCAACCAATCACAGTACAGAGAATACAGCCACCAACCAGAACACAAATGGCAAGCTTTGAGAGTATCTTCATAAAAGACCAGTATGATTTGAAAAATCCATGCCATCAATAATATACTGTTGTGTTTCGTCAAGCAGCCAGATTCCTCTAGATCAGTGGTTCCCAAACTTTTTATAGTCCCATACCCCTTTGAACATTCAACCTCCAGCTGCGTACCCCCTCTAGCACCAGGGTCAGCGCACTCTCAAATGTTTTTTGCCATCATTGTAAGCCTGCCACACACTATACGATACATTTATTAAACATAAGAATGAGTGTGAGATTGTCCCTTCCCACGAGCCGGGTTGTGACAAAGAGCTCTTATAGGACCAGGGCACAAATAATAATACAATAATCAATAATTTTGCTCTTTATTTAGCCATCTTACAGATAAAACCTTATTTGTTCATCGAAAATTGTGATTAACTCACCACAGGTTAATGAGAAAGGTGTGCTTGAAAGGATTCACATAACTCTGCAATGTTGGGTTGTATTGGAGAGAGTCTCAGTCTTAAATCATTGTCCACACACAGTCTGTGCATGCATTTAGTTTAAATGCTAGTGAGGGTCTTGAATCACTCTCACATGAGTACGTGGTTGCAAATGGCATCAGTGTCTTAACAGCGGAAGCGCAGCCCTATCCAGAAATCTGGCAGTGGCTTCTGATTAAATTCAATTTTCACAGAACAGCTTGTTGCAATTTCAATGAGGCTCTCTTGTTCAGATATCGGTAAGTGGACTGGAGGCAGGGCATGAAAGGGATAACGAATCCAGTTGTTTGTGTCATCCGTTTCGGGAAAGTAACTGCGCACCCAACTCACTCAGGTGCTTCGCTATATCACATTTGACATTGTCCGTAAGCTTGAGTTCATTTGCACACAAAAAAAATCATACAATGATGGAAAGACCTGTGTGTTGTCCTGGTTAATGCAGACAGAGAAGAGCTCCAACTTCTTAATCATAGCCTCAATTTTGTCCCGCACATTGAATATAGTTGTGGAGAGTCGCTGTTATCCTAGATTCAGATCATTCAGGCGAGAAAAAACATCACCCAGATAGGCCAGTCGTGTGAGAAACTCGTCATCATGCAAGCGGTCAGACAAGTGAAAATGATGGTCAGTAAAGAAAACTTTAAGCTTGTCTCTCAATTTAAAAAAATGTGTCAATACTTTGCCCCTTGATAACCAGCGCACTTCTGTGTGTTGTAAAAGCGTTACATGGTCGCTGCCCATATCATTGCAGAGTGCAGAAAATACACGAGAGTTCAGGGGCCTGCTTTAACAAAATTAACCATTTTCACTGTAGTGTCCAACATGTATTTCAAGTGTCAGGCATTCCCTTGGCAGCAAGAGCCTCTCAGTGGATGCTGCAGTGTATCCAAGTGGCGTCGGAAGCAACTGCTTACACACGCGTTACCACTCCACTCCTCATGTCATGGCTTTTGCGCCATCAGTACAGATACCAACATAAGTAGCAGATACGTTTAGCTACATACGGGCTGTTAATGAAATCCCCGCAAGAGTGTAACGGTTAATGTGATTGGATGTTAATTATTAGGCTACCTGTATTTGACATTGTATTTGTATTTTGCTGAACACTAGATAGTTTAATTTGTTGTCAGTGAAACAAGGCTACTCGGGTGACAAAAAAAACGATTATTTGGCATACCCCCGATGGCATTGAACGTACCCCAGTTTTAGAATACCTGCTCTAAGTCAAAGAGTAGAACTGCAGTGAGCTGATCACCTCCCTGTCTCTCTTTAGCTCAGTGTTCATCACACTAATGCTCAACCACTGCCAGCAGATTAACAACTCCTCAGACAGAGACCTCTGTGTGTGTGTGTGTGTGTGTGGTGTGTGTGTGTGGTGTGGTGTGTGTGTGTGTGTGTGTGTGTGTGTGTGTGTGTGTGTGTCCTAGGCTCTCAGGGAAAGTGGTAGTATCTTGGCCCAGTTCTCGCTAAATCTTTAAGAGGATCAAATAAGCGGATGCTGGCAGGGGAGCGTGTGTGTGTGTGTGTGTGTGTGTGTGTGTGTGTGTGTGTGTGTGTGTTACCTGGAGCTGAGCTGGCAGAGGGACTGCAGAGATGAGGAGGTCATGTAGCTGAGAGCTGCATTGTAACACAGCAGCAGGAAGGTCAGCACCTCAAACCTACACACACACACACACACACACACAGAGAGTGGGTTTAGAAACGCTAACCTAGAGTCAGTAGGGTATCTGGCCTATTATCTGTAGCTAGTCTAATGATTATAGACATTAGGCTGTCTGTCTGCAATAAGAGGTTCTCAGTTCCAGACGCTTCCCGCTCACCCATCTCTACTGACTACTCTCTACCGGAGTTCAGCATGCTATGGGTTCTCCGCATCAGGATGTTTATTCATCAACGTTAACACAAACCAAGATCTTAAGCACTTCAGGCAAATTGCCATAAAACAAATTTATCACACTGCAGCCCAGCTCCAATTCAACCATAACTCTGTCTGACCTGTTCTGAGCCGTGAAGGTTTCTCTCTGTAGGTGAGGCCCGCTGTACACCACTCTACGCAGCCCATGATTAGCTAGAGCCCCTTCCGTCAACGCCAGGGAGCCAATGGTGGAGGGCTGGGGGAAGGGTTTATTCATATTACTAACTTGATCTATAAAAAGTTATTTAAAGATGGTCATGGATTATAAACTTTCATCTAGGGAGGATTTAATAGTTAGCCAACTCATCCATATACCATGTTCATAGAGAAAGACTGACTTGAAAGGTGAACTTACTTCGTGGTATACTGAGGGTTTGGAGAGGGAGGGGACAGTGAAAGAAAGGACTTTACTCTGTCCATCCTTATCTACAATCTCCTACAGAGAGAAAGACAGAGAGAGAATGTCAGTGTGTGGGCGAGGGAAATAAAAGCTATTTTAAAGAGTACACCTTATTAAAGCAAAGCAGTGTCTCAGTGGTGTCTGTCTGTCTCTGTGTGTGTCTGTGTGTAAAGGCCTGTTTGGCGATGTCAGAGCTGTTAATGTCAGGATGAGTAATAGCTGTGACAGGATGCTGAATGACAGCTGACCTACTCTGCTATTCTGAGACAGACAGTGAGCGACAGAGAGAGACAAAAAGCCCTAATTGCTAACCCCCCCACACCCTCCTGAAATTGTGTGTTAGACTGTGGGTGTGTATCTCACCAGATTATATATCCCCAGTAGCAGTGCCTCTATACAGCCGGAGGTATGTGGGTCCCTGGCTGCAGACGGAGCCAGGAGGAGGGACCAGAGCAGCTCAGGGAGGAACTGGAGAACAAACCGCTGCAGCCGTGGCTCTCCGCTACGATAGAACTCAAACAACTGGTGACACACTGGCTCCAACAACTAGAAGACAGATATAGAGGAGAGGGTTTGAGGGAGAGTTCACTTTTTGAAGTTTTAGCTTAGTTCTGTTAAATACCTAGGTTGTTAATGTTTCATTAGCTGGATATTTAGCAAAGTCCAGAAGCTCCTGGCGAGCATTTTTGCAGAATGTTGCAATGCTAGTGGAAACGGATTGTATCCGTGTATGCATTAACGTTGTATGTGCGTGTGTGTAGTACGTACGTCACTGTAGTTCTCCCTGATGACTTTGTAGAGCGCTGGGATCAGGGAGCCTTTTTCCTTCAGAGACGCTGCGTAGCTGGACACTGCACTGTCAGGAAGGGTCTGTACACAATCACACAGATCAACACTCTGTACCCGGAGCACCTTGAAAAATAACAAAGGTAACTATGTGTTGTACTAAGAACCCACACATCACGCTTGTGTGTGTGTGTGTGTGTGTGTGTGTGTGTGTGTGTGTGTGTGTGTGTGTGTGTGTGTGTGTGCTGACAAACAGAAATACTGATGAGGAGACAGTGACACTGGCTCTCCCCTAAAACACATACACAAACACACCAGGGTTTCCGTTAGGAAAATGTGGCGTCAGACAGCGGACAGGCAGAATTGAATTTTCTGGACCCATATTCATTGGGTGCATAACCCACTAGGGCGTCCACCCACGGTGTTCAGAATGACAGATATCACACTTAGATTATGGTAATGCATCTTAACAGAACATGCAACTCGAGGATGCAACGGTGTGCTTCCTTCTTACCGAATTCTGATGCATACTTTGAAGATGTACTTTTCCTCAGCCAACAAGACGAGTAACGAACAGCAAACTCACTAGCCTATCCCCCATAGTAGAAAAGTTGACCTATTCTATTGGTCAGCTTATTGTTCTGTGCGAGAAAGAAATAGCCTATTCCAAAACAGATTCTAGGACAGTTGTAGGACGATAGATCCCCAAATTCACACAACCAGTAGGCCTAGGCTACACCAAAACATCTTTAAAAAGAGGCTGATGCAACAGATCAGAGTATTTATCTTCAAATGTTGATTAACTATTATTTCTTCACATTATAAAGCTCAGCGATGCGCACAAGGCAGTAGGCTACACGCACATGTTCTTTCCATAATGCAATTAGCGGGAAAACAGTGGTAAAAAGCACACCGCATGTCAGCAGTTTCATATGACAGACGAAAATATAATTTAGAAATGTTGAAAAAGGGGAGGTCTAAAGATGCAACTAGCATTGGTTGCTAATATGACTAGGATGGAAGTTTAGCTACTGGACAATGAAAGAAAGTTGATTTGAAACCAATAGCTACTGGTTTCAATGGCATATGGAAGTCTTTATAAAATACTTTTGGCTAGGCTACTTTGAAGCAAGGTAAGACATGCCTCATAATATGATGTAAAATGTTCAGATTTCAAACAATTAAGAATATGTTTACAAAATGCATACTGCCTCCAGCTCATTGTAAAGCGGTGTGTGATGGATTAAAGCCTGCCTATCATTGTCTATGTACTTGAATGGCGAATGGGAAGCAAGCTTCAATTACCAGTTGAGAAATAAAAAAAGGATATATTTTTAATCGTGGACATCAAAACTGTTTTAAAGACGCGATGGCATTTGCAATTGTTGTGTAATGATTGGGCTTATAAAAGATGCTTTACCCCATTAACAACGAACGAGCTGTGTGATCAGCTGTAGCAGCAGCTCTCGCGCTGTATGACAGATTTTCCGCTCATATACAGGCTCTGTATCCGTTTGCTGTGCGTGTGATAAATAAGACACGTAATGACCAACGAAAATACACACGCACCAATTTAATTCCACAAAATTATGCAAATTAACCTAGAGACCGATAAGACCGGTCAAATGCATTTCCATCAATGAATAAAAGTCATTATTTTTCTATGGGATTTTTAGCTGGTGACAATTTTACTTATGGGCTTGGGGGGGGGGGGGGGGGGGGGGGGGGGGGGGGGGGGGGGGGGGGGGTAAAAGCTTACCGGCTAACGGAAAACCTGACTGACAGACACACACCTTAAACTCTGACAGCCACTCCTCCACCACTCCTTGGTCCATAGCCAACATCTTCCCTCATCTGCTGCTGTGGACACACCTCTACCTGGGAAGCAAAGAGAGACTGTTGTTAGTACACTCACAAACTAAGACAGACACACAATACAAAATCCATCTCTTTCCCTCACGTTCCCTTAGTTACAGCTTCACACAATCTCTGCTGTTTCTCACCTCTCTCACTATCAACAGCACTCTCCCTCGCTCTCTCCTTATAATGTTACTTCAGGCTCTCCCGCAGTTACATAAGAGTGTGTGTGTGAGAGAGATAGGGAGGAAAACAGTGCTAAGCCCCCACTCCCCCATCCATTTCTACATCCCTACCATCTCTCCCCTCATGGATTTGATATGTTTGTTCAAGACAATGAAGTACAGCACTACATCTGTGTGGTGTGTGTTTTTGTGTGTCGTGAGAAGTGGGTGCAAGGGGAAGAGATGGACCATGTCCACACACTGTGTGAAAGAGAGGGAAAGAGTGAAAAAGAGAGGGGGTGAGAGAGAGAGAGAGAGAGAGAGAACTCTCATGCAGGAACATGTGCTCAGATTGGAATTATTCTTTCTTCAACTACTTCTTAAGATTCTTTACATTCACATGATGTCACACAAACACAACACATTAGTCTGGTTCTACGAGACTACACACACACACTGCTCCTCGTATGGTATAAACAGAGCTAGATGAATCATGTAAATATCATCCATCTACAGTGTGTTTCCATGAGCTCAGATCTGGCCTGCTAGACTAGAAGACATAATGACCAAACGTTGACCATGGTACCGGGGGATCACCGAGCTAAAGCAGCATGTAAAGTGCTGCTCCCATGTTTCATGAGCTGAAATAAATTATCACAGAAATGTTTCATACACACAAAAAGCTTATTTCTCTCAAATGTTGTGCACAAATGTGTTTACATCCCAGTTAGTGAGCATTCCCCTTTGCCAAGATAAATCCATCCACTTGACAGGTGTAGCATTTCAAGAAGCTGATTAAACAGCATGATCATTACAATGTGCAGTTTTGTCACACAACACAATGGCACAGATGTCTCAAGTTAAAGGAGCGTGCAATTGGCATGTTGACTGGAGGAATGTCCACCAGAGCTGTTGTCAAATAATTTCATGTTAATTTCTCTACCATAAGCCGCCTCCAATGTCACTTTAGCAGTATGTCCAACCGACCTCACAACCACAGACCATGTGAATGGCGTTGTGTGGGCGAGCCGTTTGCTGATGTCAACGTTGTAAACAAACAGAGTGCCCCATGGTGGTCGTGGGGTTATGGTTATGGAGAGGACAATGAACACAATTGCATTTTACCAACGGAAATTCAAAAGCACAAAAATACTGTAACGAAATCCTGAGGCCCATTTTCTATGACAACAGATGCATATCTGTATTCCCAGTCATGTGAAATCCATAGATTAGGCCTTAATACATTTATTTAAATTGACTGATTTCCTCATTATGAACTGTAACTCAGTACAAATCTTTGAAATTGTTGCATTTTGCATTTATATTTTAGGTGGAGACACAGTGGAGTGTTGCCCAACACCAAACAGGAACGTGGGCGTGTGTGTATTCTAATATTCACCTCCATGTTTCACAAAACAGAGAGCCTGCCAACCGGTTATAACTGCAATCATAAAGACTCCATTCACGGTCTCACACACACTGACCTCTAGGTTCCTACCACAGAGCTTAAAACAGGCAGCCTCTCCTCATAATCCTCTCTATTTAAACACATTCCTCTGCTAGTTTACACTTCTAATCCTCTCTGTGTGCCTGTGTGTGTGTGTGGTCCGAGTGGTACAGTAAGCCCAAACGAGTAGCAGCCAAACAAACAACCTTTAACATCAATAGGCCAGCCACACACACTCCAGGTGGATGCTAGCTCCACAGTAGTAGTTTCTTCTCCATCTATCAATCACAGTACCAATACCATCAAACTTGTCCTATAAACACAGCCTATCAGAAACAAGCTAACAGACAGCACAGCCAATCACATACTCTTACACTGGCTAACTGGAGAACAAGCTAATCTGAATCAACGTTATTACACAACACACTACTTACTGCGCTGTCAGCAGGAGATCTTTTATCGCAAGACTGTATACCAACGCACACAGAACAGACACACCCACCCACCCACCCACCCACTCCTCCTAGACAACTCACTCTCTATGACAACTCTTTCCAATACATAAGCCTACTCACACTATGATGCATCCCAATTCTCTGTCCTTTCTCTTAAAGAATGCGCTCCTCCCCACGCACTTAAAAACAATGGGTTGGCGTAAGCAAGGGCTAGCCGTGTTCAAAGCAAGTTTCCACCATATTTCTTACACCAGTCTTATTCCTTATGAATCAAGGAAGTGATCAAGTGAAAAATGGACAGGGCAAGCCAAGGACTGCTCTGGCATGTTATCAGACCGGAGCAAAAGCCAGGAAGTGAATGGYCCAATCAGAACACCCTGTTTTGGAGAGCTTGGAGGAAAGAAGAAAGAGCTGCCCGAGCCGCTTTTTCCTGTGTTACGGGGTAAACCACACACACACGGTAGTCATATAATTGTGCCATGCCCTAGAGGAAACAGAGGAGAGAAAGAGAGCGAGAAAGAAAGAGCGCTGCAGCCCAAATGAGGTGAAGGAATGTCCTGAAAAGAGTCTACATTATCCTCATACTCACTCACACGAGTACACACACAATCCTAGCAGATCTCCCTCTCCTTTGGAAATAATGCCCTTGTTTTCCTAACCTCTTACTTCCTCCAGACTTCCTCTCCTCATCGCTCAATCACCCGATTCTGCAGAATCTGCACCCCCCTTCCCCTGCAGTAGTTTCTCTGCCAGCAGCAGTAGTGTGCCTAACTCTAATTAGTAGCTGTGTGTGTGTGGTCTGAGCTGTGGGTTCTGAGAGAGAAAGCAGACAGGCTGGAATCCTCTTATAGCAGCCTACACTCCTATTCCCTCTCTGACTCTCACTCTCTCTTCACCCCCCTCTGTCTCAGGTAACTATAGGCTCGGCCCTGATCATATTTACAGAGAGCTCTCTCCTCATACTGCTGTTTGGCAAACTGTCCTATCATTCTGTATAGCAGAGGGACTGTGTGTGCGTGTGTGTACCATCCTACAGAGGTTCCACTCCATTAGAGCCGTGTTTCTCGCCAGTCTCTATGGCTTTACTGAGGAAAGCTGCGTCACATGTCAGCTATTGCAAAAATCTGAACAATGCATTACTCAACCTGTCCGACAGGCAGGGGAGCGAGCACACACACACACACACACACGGTCGTGTGTGTAACAGCTATTAACAGCAACATTTAATGAAACAAAGGATTTTAATCAAACATGCTTGACAGAGCTAACACAGACACAACTGGCTAAAGACTCGGCATAGGGTACACACTCACACCTATGTCTATGTGGTGTCCACCACTGATCGATCCTACAGGACTATTGATCAGCGTACAGCCACAATATCCACCGGCAGAAACCCTAAACAGTAGATATACCATCACTATAAACATCATCCTTGTCATCATCATGTAGTTACATCATGTGGAGACTAAACCATTGACTGACTGAAAAGGGTACTACTTGAAATAAGACTATGGGTACTTGCTAGCTAGCTAACCAGAAGACGAGTTGAGGGACAAACTTTTTGACAGCCTTCTGGCTAAGGAAGCTAACTGTCCTGGGCTTGTCAGGCCAATGACAGTTAAACCTGCTAGCTAGCTTGCTGGCCAACGTAGTGACAGAACTAAGTTAGCTGCTAATTGTGAGAGTTCCACTTCACGCCTGTCAGTTGGCTAGCTAGATGCTAGCTGGCAAGATCCTTCACCTTTCACACAGCTTCGCAAGTCTGGTCTACAGCTATACACAAGCTCGCTACATACAAACGGTAGCTATTTAACTATTACCGCAAACAACTTTGTGTGAGATCTAGCTAATTTATATGCTTCCGAGCTCGACATAATCTCTAGCCGAATCGGCCAGGTTTCAAACTGAAAATGTTCATGCAGAAAGCGCTCTCCAAGAAGACGAACTAGCTGGCTGGAAAGTTGTTTGTTTACTTACTATCATGCTATCTCGAGATTTCCTTTGTCTCCAAGTCCACTATTGTTCCGTCCGAGGAAATAGGTAGATATCAATTACTCCATAAAGACACTAGCAAGCTAAATCATTAATCAACATCAAAACCTCCATTTTCATTTACTCCCACCACTCGCCAACACTAGAGCGAACTCGAGAAGGACTAATTCGGATTGGCAGGCCTGTAAGCCAATGGTTAAGCAGTATAAAAAGTAAGACCCGCGCCTCCAGAAATAGCGACCAATTAAATTTGGTGTAGGGGCGGGACATAATCATTTTCACAAATAGGGTAGATTGTCGCTGTCATCGCTGTTTGACAGTCCGGTCATTGTCATAGTTATATGATTTATGACCTTTGTGTTTTAGCTATCATATCTTATAGTTCTAACTTTTAAATAAAACTTTGATATGTGATTTTAAGAGGGAAAGTATACTATGTCCCATATCAAATCAAATACATTTTTATTTGTCACATGCGTCTAATACAACCTTACAGTGAAATGCTTACTTACAAGCCCTTAACAAACAATACAGTTTTAAGAAAAAAAGAAAGGAAAAAAAGTAAGAGATAAGAAAAACAAACAGTTAAGGAGCAGCAGTAAATAACAATAGCGGGGATATATACAGTGGGTACCGGTTCAGAGTCAATGTGTCAATGTGCGGGGCACCGGTGTCGGGGTAATTGAGGTAATTATGTACATGCAGATAGGGTTATTAATGTGGCTATGCATAGATAATAACAGAGAGTAGCAGCTATGTTGTCAACTCTTTAAAGGGTATGTATTTATAATATGCTGGATTATAAATTGTATGTACATGGTTATTACTGCAGGGTCCATTATATAAAAATTTTATGGTAGTCTGTAATAATAATTATAAACTGGGTGGTTCGAGCCCTGAATGCTGATTGGCTGACATCCGTGCTATATCAGACCATATACAAAACATTAATTTTTACTGCTCTAATTACGTCGGGGGTTTGTGATATATGGGATACCACGGCTAAGGGCTGTGTCCAGGCACTCCATGGTGCGTCGGCGGCAGGTAGCCTAGTGGTTAAGAGCGTTGGGTCAGGGTCACTGGTTTGAATCCCCAAGCCAACTGGGTGAAACGTCTGTTGATGTGCCCTTGGCCAAGGTATTTAACCCTAATTGCTCATGTAAATCACTCTGGATAACAGCGTCTGCTAAATGACTAAAATGAAAGAGCAGCCCTTAGCTGTGGTATGGGCCTTATTGCTTAATTATATAAGGTTGACATAATAATTAACCTGGGAAAAGCCTGTCTGCCAGTCTCAGTATGAGGTGCATAGCTAATGGCCATGCAAAGGTTATGGATGCAGAAAAACAGTAGGCCTTCAGATAATTGCAGTACTTAACATTTGAGCTAATACATTATGTAAGTTATTGACTGGCATGTCCTAGTCCACACTACAGCAGCAACATATCAGTAGCAAAGCTTTTTCTTCCATCCTCTCATCTCCCTTTTTTCCCTCTCAACACACACACACATCTCTCTCACTCTCTCACTCTCTCCCATCCCTAACCCCCCACACAGTCTCTCCCTCCCTCTCCCTACCCCTTCCTCCATCCCCTTCTCCTGCTGCGGGGTCCTGTCAGTACCAGTAAGGAGTCTCTATGTGCTAAGTGGTTGTGATGTGTGGAATAAAAATGTTTAATACTATGTCTGTCACACCCTGACCTTAGAGAGCCTTTTTATGTCTCTATTTGGTTTTGTCAGGGTGTGATTTGGGGTGGGCATTCTATGTTTTGTTTTCTATGATTTTGTGTTTCTATGTTTTGGCCGGGTATGGTTCTCAATCCGGGACAGCTGTCTATCGTTGTCGCTGATTGGGAACCATACTTAGGTAGCCATTTTTCCCTCCTTTCATTGTGAGTAGTTAACTTTGTTTGTGGCACTAATGCCCTGTAAGCTTCACGGTTGTTTCTTTCGTTTGTTGTTTTGTTGGCGACATTTCTAAAATAAAAGGAAAATGTACGCTCACCACGCTGCATCTTGGTCTTCTTCCAGCATCGGCCGTGACAATGTCACTCAAACATATTCATTCAAACCTTAAGACACTAACAAGTTTGCAGTTTTAATGTGTTATAAAATACAATAACATACAGTATTAACATAGAAAAAACACTAACATGATCTCTAACATTGACAGTGGTTTAATCAACACAGTGTTTGATTAGATTAGGATTTAGATGAGGAATTCCTGTGCAGAATACATTAGGATATATCACAGCTAATTTCTCTAACATGTTTATAGACATACTCACTATATAATACTGAAATACTATCTAGTGTGCTGTGTAACAGTGTAGGTCCATAGTGTGCTTTTACATGATAGTAAAAATAGCCTAAATTAATTCCCAAAAGATTTAAATGTGACATTTATAGATTCAGTGTTACCAGAGTGTGTCTGTATGCGTGTGTCAGGCCAGCCCTGCTATCTGTGCGGCCTCAGTTTGGATCTCTCTAGCCTGCAGGCAGTACCCTAGCGAAAGCTCCCTCACCCTTCTCACTTCCTGCATGGTCTCAATCAGGTTCTCCTCCAGCCTACAGTGGTCCTGATGAGTTGGTGCCACCTCCCTGACCTGCTCCGCCATTCGCTCCCCCCGACTAAGCAGCCAGTCTATCAGCACCTGGAGCTTGGTCCCGGCAGCGACTATTGCTATGGCGCCCTGGGAAAAGCCCCTGAGCTCATCCTGAGCCAACCGGAGTAGGCGAGGTAGAGACTTCTCTCCCTCATCCACAGACCTCAGCGGAACCACAGAGAGAGAGAAGTCATACCCCTTTATCACCACGGTTACCCTGTAGCTGTCCTCTGGAGCGAGAGAGAGAGAGGGAAAGATAAAAAAGTTATATGGCTTCATCTGTAGTAGGAGTGAGAGGGGTAAAAAGAGGACATCTTTTGAAAAATAGATTTTTAGCTCAACGAAACTAACCTGGTTAAATAAAGGTTCAATAAAAGAGAGAGAAATAAATAGAAAGGAAGGGCATGGCTCTGTTATGTGTGTGTGTGTGTGTGTGTGTGTGTGCGTGTGTGTGTGTGTGTGCGTGCGTGCGTGCGTGCGTGCGTGCGTGTGTGTATGCATGCGTGTATGTGTGCAGATGTGTGTCTCACCGTACTCCTCCTTGATCTTCCTCACACACTCGGTCAGAGTCAGGGTGCTGTCGTTGTTACAGTTGTAAGTGCGGCGAAGAGATATGACGCGTTCCTTCATGACATTATAGCTCTCATGTTGTTGGTTGAACGTCTCGGTCACATCAGAGAACCGCTGGTCCAAGTCCTTCACACCCACACGCTTCGGGACCAACTGACCACTCCGACTCACTGAAACACACACACGCACGCACGCACGCACACACACACACACACACACACACACACACACAGTCAATAACACACACATACACACTTGTAATATGATGGTAATATGTGTGATTGAACCTGTGGGTGCTGGTCGAGGCTGTCTGGCCGACWCTGGCTTCTCTGATTCTGGAAGCTTGGGGTGCAGTAGAGGCTGTCTCTGTAACACACACGTTCCACTATGTGTGAATGAGGTATAGGGCGGGTTATACTAATCCGATCAATGTCTAATACTGTAACAACATACCTATTCTATTCAGTAGTCCGTGTTTCACTCAGTTGGTAATATTGTGGCATAACACTTCCTGATGCAGAAACATGTACGTTGTGTGTTGTCATACATGCAATGACCTATTGGCTTAACATGATACGTTTTTAAACAAGCCTATTTGAAAGTAGCCTAATGCATGAGTGATTATAATGTGCTTGTATGTATCTTATTCCACAAATGCCTCCCTCGGGTAAAAAAAATGTGGTTGTACGTGTTACTGTAAGCACACCCAGACAATAAATCATGCTTCTTTCCTGTTCCCATATACAGTACCTCGTCGGTGTCTTCGGAAGGAAAAACACAGCGGCAACAAAATAGCACAGACATTGCGGCTGAAATAAATGATCCCGAGACCCGACAGTTAATCCTCGCAAACAATCTCTCGTTATTGTTTGTCACAGACTTTATTTTTCTCTCTCGTTATCCAGGTCAATCCATCACTGCCCTGCATTCCTGGTGACGTCATCTGTCATGGGACTTGCGGGAAAGTTTTGTAGCTGTACTACAATAGATAGGACAGGTGCACCCAATTTATATGCCGGAACTGTACAGGTGAAATGCATAGCTATACGTTTTAGCATTCAATAGTAAACAACAAAGACATTTGACACGTCAGCTCCGTCTTTTTCGGTAGTGCATTTCAGTGGTATAAAGTACTTAAAGAAAAATTATTTAAAGTACTACTTAAGTATTTTTGGGGGGTATCTGTACTTTACTTTACTATTTATATTTTTGCCAACTTTTACTTTTACTTCACTACATTCCTAAATAAAACAATCTAATTTTTACTCCATACATTTTCCCTGACACCCAAAAGTACTTGTCACATTTGACAGGAAAATGGTCCAATTCACGCACTTATCAAGAGAACATCTCTGGTCATCGCTACTCTCTGATCTGGCGGATTCACTAAACACAAATGCTTCGTTTGTAAATTATATTGGTGTGCCCCTGGCTATCCGTCAAACTATCTGGTTTGCTTACTATAAGGAATTTGAAATGATTTATACTTTTACTTTTGATACTTTAGTATATTTAAAACCAAATACTTTTAGATTTTTACTTGAGAAGTATTTTACAGGGTGACTTTCACTTTTACTTTACTCGGTGACTTTCATTTTCTATTAAGTTACCTTTACTTTAAGTCAAGTATGATAATTGAGTACTTTTTCCAACGCTAGTGCCTTTATGAAACGACAAACCGTAGGCTGCCTGTAAGAAATACACTTTTTCCGTTCAGAATGAAAACAGATAAACGGAGGCGGTCTGTCAACTGACGCTAGAGGGCAATATTTGACAGCTGCTGCTACTGATTCTACCACAACAGGGAGCCGGAAGAAGTGAGGAAGTGATCAGTGCGAGAGATACTCTGACAGTGCTAGCCGGCTAGCTAACACATATAATAAGAACCCACTTTTCTTAACTTATTCTGTGAGCAAACTAAACCAATAATATAGCCCAGCGGTTTACTCGCAGCGAGTCAACATCAAGATTCGTGTATATACGAGCTGGACATGCCTATGTATGTAGCTAGCTGTTGAACTGCACGCAGTCTATATAGCTAGCTAGCGTAATTACTATCTCCAAAACAAACAGGGTGTGATGTGCAGTGGACTTTGGCAGCAGCAGAGTGGGAGTTCTAGCTACTATTGCAAGCTAGCCAGTTTATCCATACACATTATTATTGGAGGCTATTGACAACCCTAAGTTAACTAAATATACACTAAATTTAGTAGCCAGCAGCTATGGCCAGCACCAGCATGGCTTCTGCAGCTGTAACAGGAGACAAACCCCCAGGTTCGGGTTCTAAGAAGAAGAATGAAAAGAAGTTTGCTTCCAAAGAGGAGTCCAGATTCCTGTCCAGTATCATGGGCGTCATGAACAACCTAAGGAAACAGGTGTGTGCGTGCGCGCCGTGTGTGTGTCTCTAACAGTGTGTGTCTAACAGTGTGTGTTTTCTGCAGGGTACCCTATGTGATGTGATCTTGGTGGTTCAGGGGAAACATATTCCTGCTCACAGAGTGGTTTTAGCTGCAGCCAGCCACTTCTTCAGCCTCATGTTTACTAGTGAGTACACTACACACATACTCAACTTTGTTGTAACCCTATCTCTTTCTCCCCTACCTCTAATTACCCAATGTGACACATGTCTCTCTCTATCGCTCCCCCTCCATATCTCTCTCTCCATATCTCTCTCTAGCCAGCATGATGGAGTCTACCAGTCACGAGGTGGAGTTGAGGAGTGCTGAGCCTGAGATCATAGAACTGTTGGTGGAGTTTGTCTACACCGCTCGGTAAGACGCGCGCACACACTCGAATGTCCATCCATATGGGACACTTCAGACACAAAACACACCCCAAACCGTGTGTGTGTTTCAGTATCTCAGTGAACAGCAGTAATGTCCAGTCTTTGCTGGATGCAGCCAACCAGTACCAGATAGAACCTGTGAAGAAGATGTGTGTTGACTTCCTAAAAGAGCAAGTCGATGCAACCAACTGTCTGGGTAAGACATGTCTAGATTCTATACATCTATAATAGTGTCTCTCAAATTCACCTCCACAGAAACACACTCCTTAACCTCTGGTCTCTCTCTAGGCATCTCTGCTCTAGCGGAGTGTTTGGACTGTCCAGAATTGAAGCTGTCAGCGGATGACTTCATCCATCAACACTTCACTGAGGTCTATAAATTGGATGAATTCCTCCAACTGAACGTCACCCAGCTCACACAGCTACTGCACCAAGACACACTCACTGTCCGGGCCGAGGACCAGGTAACACACACACACCAAGATACTTTACCATGTTGTCATTAATGTGTGTAGATCACTGGCTCAAGTATGACATGCGCCCCCCCCCCCCCCCCCTATTTCTCTCTCTCCCTTTCTGTGTGTTTGTGTGTGTAGATCTATGAGTCTGCGGTGCGGTGGCTGAAGTATGATGTGTGTAACAGACAGAGTCACATGGTGGAGGTGTTGGGCTGTGTTCGCTTCCCTCTGGTGTCCAAAGCCTTCCTCTCTAAGACCGTCCAGGCTGAACCCCTCATACAGGACAACCCAGAGTGTCTCAAGATGGTCATCAGTGAGTACACACAGCTGCATATGGGTCTTACTATAAACTGGGGTACCAGTGAGGATTTCCTACACTGGACAACTTGTTACAGCTTTTGATAAGTCGTTGATAATAATCTGCAAACCATTTTCATGTCATTACATTAAGATATACAGTGGGGCAAAAAAGTATTTAGTCAGCCACCAATTGTGCAAGTTCTCCCACTTAAAAAGATGAGAGAGGCCTGTAATTTTCATCATAGGTACACTTCAACTATGACAGACAAAATGAGGGGAAAAATCCAGAAAACACATTGTAGGATTTTTAATGAATTTATTTGCAAATTATGGTGGAAAATAAGTATTTGGTCAATAACAAAAGTTTCTCAATACTTTGTTAATACCCTTTGTTGGCAGAGGTCAAACTTTTCTGTAAGTCTTCACAAGGTTTACCACACTGTTGCTGGTATTTTGGCCCATTCCTCCATGCAGATCTTCTCTAGAGCAGTGATGTTTTGGGCTGTTGCTGGGCAACACGGACTTTCAACTCCCTCCAAAGATTTTCTATGGGGTTGAGATCTGGAGACTGGCTAGGCCACTCCAGGACCTTGAAATGCATTCTTCGGAAGCCACTCCTTCATTGCCCGGGCCGTGTGTTTGGGATCATTGTCATGCTAAAAGACCCAGCCACGTTTCATCTTCAATGCCCTTGCTGATGGTAGGCTTTGTTACTTGGTCCCAGCTCTCTGCAGGTCATTCACTAGCCCCCCGTGTGGTTCTGGGATTTTTGCTCACCGTTCTTGTGATCATTTTGACCCCACGGGGTGAGATCTTGCGTGGAGCCCCAGATCGAGGGAGATTATCAGTGGTCTTGTATGTCTTCCATTTCCTAATAATTGCTCCCACAGTTGATTTCTTCAAACCAAGCGGCTTACCTATTGCAGATTCAGTCTTCCCAGCCTGGTGCAGGTCTACAATTTGTTTCTGGTGTCTTTGACAGCTCTTTGGTCTTGGCCATAGTGGAGTTTGGAGTGTGACTGTTTGAGGTTGTGGACAGGTGTCTTTTTATACTGATAACAAGTTCAAACAGGTGCCATTAATACAGGTAACGAGTGGAGGACAGAGGAGCCTCTAAAGAAGAAGTTACAGGTCTGTGAGAGCCAGAAAATCTTGCTTGTTTGTAGGTGACCAAATACTTATTTTCCACCATAATTTGCAAATAAATTCATTAAAAATCCTACAATGTGATTTTCTGGATTTTTTTTCCCTCATTTTGTCTGTCATAGTTGAAGTGTACCTATGATGAAAATTACAGGCCTCTCTCATCTTTTTAAGTGGGAGAACTTGCACAATTGGTGGCTGACTAAATACTTTTTTGCCCCACTGTAGGTGGGATCATAGCTATGGTTGGTGCCTTGAAGGATTTGTCCAAAATCGTGTGACATAAAACATTACTTTTCTGTCCTTGCATTTATGGCAATGTAAGTTGTCTTTATATCATATATTAAGCATTAATTAGTTAAATTAGACATTGAACTTGAACCCTGTAAGAATCCTGGATCTAACTGTCAGTTTTTGTATAGAGATCTCAGAAATGCAGTGTAACTACATAACATTTTGTAAATGCTTTAAAAAAGTAAATACTATTGAAAAATCAAATGTCTCTAACCGAGAGGGACCTTACCTTGATACTTAAAACCTAAATCCATACTGTCATTAACATGCTTCTTCAATCATTATGCATACTACTTGTTGGATTTGCATTTGGTATCCATTTTATTACATTTTTGATCAGTTTTTGTCAGAGATGTGACCACTTTCGTTTGTTTTCCGCCGCTTCAATTGAAAGGCGCTGCGCAACTTTGTTGCGGTAAAACCATGTGCGGTTATTATGATGATGATCTCATGTTGGCTTCAACTTGGCTTTCCATACAAATCCTTCCTGTTTTTTGGTCACTTTCTCATGATAACAGCGATGGTGAGATTAATGCTACTGCTATTCATGGCTTTATTATATGTGCCTGCGTCAGCCATATAGGCTACAGAAACATTGCCGTGCATGCATCCAATCTATTTAGTCAGGAAATGTCCACATTATTCTCACATATTTTAGAATGTAATAATAATTTGAATATCAAGGCCTAAAAAATGCATTATTCTCAGTGATAAGGGCCTACTTTTTCTTTTACACTTTTTGCATGCTTTTTGAGGGGAGGGGGGTTCCCTATACTGTATGTACAGTTATATAAATTATACAATTGTATAACATTGAGGTCCTTGAAAATTACAATTAAGTGCCTGAAAAAGTCCCCAAAAGTCCTTGAATTCGACTTACCAATGTCTGTATGAACCCTGCTTAAAGATGTGTGGTCCTCGGCCTAAGGAGGAAGTATAAGTGGAGTTATGGGACAATGTGCATATATGTGGGACTGCATTTAAACTCATTTTTTGTTGTTTCAAACCATTTTGACGTGTGGATCCCAATGTCACACATTGGCCCCATTATTTATGTTGGTGTGTGTAACCTCTTTTGTGTATCTAGGTGGGATGCGGTACCACCTGTTGTGCCCAGAGGATCGTGAGGAGTTGGGAGAGAACAGTCGCCCGCGGCGTAAGAAACACGACTACAGGATTGCTCTGTTTGGAGGCTCGCAACCACAGTCCTGCAGATACTTCAACCCTAAGGTACACAAACACACAAACACACCTTTGTAATCCTACATGTGCTTAATCTCAAAGAACATTACGTCACTTAGATAAGGCCAGTCTGTAGTCCATCTGCTCTCATTCAAGTATGTGGGGATGTTAATGAAACGGCTGAATCATTTCAAGTACGGGCCGTGTGTGTCCAGGACTACAGCTGGTCAGACATTCGTTGTCCGTTTGAGAAGCGTCGTGATGCCACGGCAGTGTTCTGGGATAATGTTGTTTACATCCTGGGAGGATCTCAGCTGTTCCCCATCAAGAGGATGGACTGTTACAACGTACTGAAGGACAGCTGGTACTCCAAACTAGGTACTGGAAAGTGTGTGTGTGTTGTATTAGTGACTGAAATGGGAGTAGTGTGACTTGTGTTGCAACACAGAAAGATGTGTGTGTGTGTTAGGGCTGGGTGATATATTGTGAAAACCAGCATACCCCAGTATGGATATAATACCATCTATAAAGGTATTTTGATACAGTGCTAAATAAATGAAAAGTTCTACATATTGGACTACTTCACTGTCAGTTTTGTCCTAGTTTGGTTGTGTATAAAACCATCAGAATGAAGAAAGCCCATTAAAACCACTTGGAATAGATTTTTTGCCATTCTAGGGTCATTCCCTGTTCATAAAACATTTAGTATTCGGTATCTTTTAATACCATCAAATACGCACTCCCATGTGGTCTAAAATGAGAAAAATATTGTGTGTTTGTTCTTACATTTTCTCTTCTGTAAACCAGGCCCCCCTACACCACGGGACAGTCTGGCTGCTTGCGCCTCTCAGGGCAAGATCTACACCTCTGGAGGGTCGGAAGTAGGTGAGCTTCACACACACACACACCGGAGAACAGGGAAGTATTGGGCTGATGGTTTATCTATATTAGTATTGTAGCGTACCATTGTATCTCCTTTGTATTGAAGTGTTTGTGCTCCTTTCTGTGTGTGTCTGTCCGTCTCTCCCTCCAGGCAGCTCAGCGTTGAACCTGTTTGAGTGTTATGACACACGGTGTGAGTCATGGCAGACCAAAGCCAGTATGTTGATGCCTCGCTGTAGCCACGGCAGCGTGGAGGCCAATGGGCTCATCTACGTCTGCGGAGGGTCCCTAGGCAACAACGTCTCTGGGAGGGTCCTCAGCAACTGTGAGGTCTATGACTCCGTTAAGGAGGAGTGAGTCTAATCACACATACTATGGCAGCCCCCCGCACCTTTCTGATTTAGAGGGGTTGGGTTGAATGTGGAAGACACATTTCAGTTGAAGGCATTCAGTGGTACAACTGACTAGGTATCCCCCCCTTTCCCTTTCGGAAGTACTCGCTCACACACACACACACCATACTCCTCTAGAAGTTAATAACTGTGTGTATCTTCTGTGTGTGTTTTTAGATGGAGGGAGCTGAGTGGGATGAGGGAAGCCAGGAAGAACCACGGTCTGGTGTTTGTCAACAACAGGATCTATGCTGTGGGAGGAATGAACGGACTGGGTATGGCACACACACACACACACACATACACTGTCGGGTATGTTTGGGGTATATTTATATATGTGAGTGTATAGGTGGGCTGGACTCGGTGGAGTACTATGACATCGGCAGGAATGAGTGGCACGTTGCCGCGGCGATGCCGTGGCGTGGGATGAACGTGAGGTGTGCTGCAGTCAGCAGAGTGATTTACGTACTGGCAGGTTTCCAGGGGGTCGGACGACTAGGACACATCCTGGAGTACCACACTGACACTGACAGGTACACACACACACACACACACACACATTTGTGTATGATTTCCTGTGTGTGTTTTATCTTAATCCTTTGTGTGTGTGTGTGTGTGTGTGTGTGTGTGTGTGTGTGTGTGTGTGTAGGTGGGTGACGTGCAGTAAGGTGAGAGCGTTCCCCGTCACCAGCTGTCTGATCTGTGTGGTGGACACCTGTGGGGCCAAGGAAGAGGAGACTGAGTCAACACACACTCACACAGTACCCCCATCATCCACAGCATAACCCAGGGTCTTTCAAATGTTTTATCTGTCTGTTTGCTTTTATTTGGAGGACGAGAGCTGGTCAGTGTGGTATGAAACTGCTGTAGTGGAATCATGTTGAAGCTTCACATTGACAGAAATCATAGAGAACACACTCTTTGAGGCGAGGTGCTGACTAGCAGAACATAGAACTGGGAAAATACTAACATGAAAGTCACTCAGTGATGATTGCCTTCAGACAGAAGCTCAATGTTAAAGCTACAGATGAACGACTGATCTAAGAGCTTTCAGCTGATACACTTAGTCTCAACTAAACATGTTTTTATCAGACCTGGGTCAAATACTTTTAACTACTTGAAAGTAGATGGCACTTTTGGAACTAATCCATTGGTTGTATTTTACCATGTAAATGAAATCAAGTGCTGCTCAAGAATTTGAAAATATGATTCTATACTATGTATTTTATGCTATTGTGTATTTAATTGTACTGTTTTATGTTGTACTGCAATGAAATTATGTAATGTCTGAGGTTATAGAAGAAACTTTAGCATTTTTACTACTGTATGTATGTGATGACTGTTACATGAAATTGAAAATAAACAGAAAGCTGGAACTGAACATGTTTTTATTTGGTTACTAATAGTTAAGTAACTCTTACTATGGTCTGGTTGGGTTTCTATGTGGACATTGAGACTAATGATAAGAACAATATGCACATCATTGAGTTTACACATTTGATTAAAAACAGTTCAAAGGCTCAATGTTTTGTGTAGACTCATGCTGACAAGGTGACATCAGCTGCTTGTTAAGATGGCATTAGCTGCCGTAAAGGCCTCATGAAGGCCATACGTATACATACTTTATATGTCGTAATTAAAAGGAAGCGTTTCATCAGAAATGTTAATCATTTAGAATCGTCATTGAAACGCAGCATTCCCTGAGTGGGTTTAAATCATATGGATTAATGCTTCCTAAAATAGTGTACCTATACCACAGGCCATCTCTTTCTTTTCATCCCACTCCTCTCTTTCTAAGCTGTAAAAAGAGGAACAACGTTTATTCATGAGCACCACGTTGACTAGAAAGAACCTACAGTAGTCTCCTCACTCCTATCCCTCTCACTCTTCATCCTCTTCCTCAGTCATCAGCAGAGCAAACCTGTTGTTTATCTCCTGGGAGGAAGGGGCTCCTCCCCTTCTCCCTCCTTTCTCTCCTCCTCCTCTCCCCCTCTTCCTCCTCCCTGATGATGATGAGGGTAGTGTATTTGGCATGCAGTCCTCCAGAGCAGCCAGTAGGGAGTGGTAGATATGCCCAGAGAGAGGAGCTGCAGCCAGAACAGACTCAGGAGAACAACCCCCTCTCAGACGGCCAACCAAACCATGGACCAGACTACCACTGAATAACCTGGGGGACAGAGGGACAGTATGGTTCAAACGGGTAGGGGCAGTTTGTGTGTGTGTGTGCTTGCGTTACCTACCATGCTGTGTCTGGTTCAGGCAGGGGCAGACACAGTAGCTGGTTCAGACTGAGCACACTCCACAGGCAGGCCTGCCATTGGCTGAGGGAATGAGCCACGCCCACATCGAAACCCCGCCTGTCTCCTGGCCGCAGGCGAAGCTTCATCCACAGGTTCCGTTCTGCGGCTGAGTTAGAGCGAGAACTGGTTTAGTGTGTATTTTGGTGTACGAAAGACAAGACTGTACAACCAAATATTTGGGCACTTTGCAATGTGATGTTTTTTGTGGATCTAACTAAAGTGTTTGTGTGTGTGTTTTTGCACACGTTTATGCGCGTGCCTGTGTGTTTGCATGTGTGCACACTGCCCCTACCTGTGTTCTGGCTCTGTCCAGGATGAGTGTTCCGGGCCATCTCTCCATGGACCATGCCCAGCAGCAGAGCCTGTACCTGGGGTAGAGAGGGAAAAGGTCTGGCCTCTCTCCTCCAGAACCCAGTCACTCCAAGGGCCAGCCTAAGGTGAGGAGGTAGGGGGGACAGAGAGGACTCCTTCACCCCCAGAACATCATACAGTACTCCCAGCCGCACTGACACAGGAGCCTATAGAGAGATGGAGCGAGAGAGAGGGAGGGAGAGAGGGAGGGGTGGGGGGTTAGTAAAATCAAAAGGAAGATGACACTATGGACAAAAAAGCAACAATCTTGGGGGGAAAAGTAGACTGAGTGTGTTGTTATGGTTACCAGGCATAGTGTGTTGATATTGTTACCTGCCAGTGTGTTGCTATGATTACCTGCCAGAGAGTTATGGTTACCTGGCAGAGTGTCTCAAGTTGTAGCCTGGTTCCAGGGGTCCGTGGCTCCACCTGGCACTTCCTCAGGTTCAGATTGTGTCTGTCGTACTCCTCCACAAACACACTCATACCTCTGTCACTCTCCACAGCGCTAGGGAAGTTGTTCTCACCCTGACCACTGCCTGAGGAAGGCTCTGCACCCCCCTGACCCATACCCTGTTTCTGACCTCTGCCCCTTCCCCTCCTCCCCCACTGCCTTCCTCCCCTCCCCCTTTCTCCCTGTTCCTCTACCTGGGTCTCCTGTCCACCTTGTCTCTGGACCCTGTGACCCTCTCCCCACCCCGTCTCTCCCCTCTCGCCCTGCTCCTGATTGGCCAGTAGGATCCCGTAGAGGGCCTGTCGTATGGCCGTGGCACTGCAGTGGCTGCTGGGTAGTCGGCTGTTTTCCACCTGAGGGATGAGCAGCACCCTCCTGAGCTCCAGGACATCCAGCACCAGGGGGGCCATCGCCCCGCTCCCTGCGGCCCAGCACAGCCACTCTGGCAGCGGGCAGGGAGTAGCAGCCCACAGCCCCTCTGGCGACCTGGATGAGCCTCCAGAGAACCAGGTAGAGAGACGGCTCTGAGGAGTCAGATGGTACTCTTGCATGCCTGACCAGAGCACAGAACACAGGCCGGACTTCTCTCCTCCTCTCCCCCTTCCTCCTCTCCCTCTCTCTCCTCCTCCTCTTTCTACTCCTCCTGTCAGTCTCCCCACCTCCTGCAGAGCCTCCTCAGGTCCAGGGAAGGAGGAGAGCCAGAGAAGGAGGCCCTCTATATGGGATTGGCTCCCTCCGCCCCTGCCTCCCCTCTTCCCTCCTGTGGTCAGCTGAGGGAGGAGTGTGTGTATGTGTTTGTAGGTTTGTTCTGTAGTGTAGTCATTCCCTGCCAGGACAGCACACAGCGGCAGAAGTTCCCGGTTCATTCCCCTGAAGTGCTGGCACATCCCACTGACCGTGTAGCGTCTGGCTGGGATGTAGTGATTTGGAGGGGAACCGCTAACACTGGCCCATTGGAAGAACCGGAATGGAATATAACCACCTGGAAATAGAGGCGGGAGAAAGGGATGAGAGAGAGGAGGGGGGAGGGGTAAGATAAAAACTGGAAGGAGACCTTCACTTCCTGGTCTGGCTCCACCCACCTGGCAAGTCAAAGATGTAAAAGTCACTGTCATTGGTCAGAACTGGACAGCCCCACTGATTGGCCAGGCAGGCAATCTCCCAGTCTGCCTCGGCGGGGCACTGGACCAACGGGACACCTCGCTGGGAGAGGACCTGAGGGAGGGACAGAAAAAAATGAATGTGATGCGAAAAAGGAGAAGAGTGGTGTGTATGAGTTCGCCTGTATGTTGTACGTGTGTATGTCTCTGGGTCCGTCTGTGTGTGTCTGTACCTGGATGAAGACGTGTCTTGTGAGGAGGGGGAGGACGGAGCCGTGTCGGCCCCGGGACAGAGACTCAGCCTCTTGGATCTTACTCTGCAGCCGCTGCCTCAGGGTGGACAGCTTCTTATCACTGGGGTCCATGCCTGACACACACACACCAGGGTTTCCGTTAGGAAAATGTGGCACTGGACAACGTGACCGGGAAGATTCAAATTTTCGGGCCATTTGAGAAATCTATCGGACCCATGTGCATAAGGGGCGTCCACCCACGGTGCTCAGAATGACAGAAATCCCATTTAGATTATGGTAATGCAGTTTAACAGAACATGCAACTCACATAATGAAGCAGACAATAAAACGTCATTTTCAAACATTTGCCAATATACAATTCCCAGGAAAACACCATTCTAAACAGCGCACCTGGTAAAACACCATTCTAAACAGCACACCTGGTAAAACACTATTCTAAACAGCACACCTGGGAAAACACCATTCTAAACAGCACACCTGATAGCGGTTATAAAGAGGGGGAATTTAAAGATGCAACAACTAGAATGGGTTGCTAATATGACTAGGATTGTGTGGATAGGAAGTTCATATGAAAACCAATAGAACAGGAGTGAAATTGCATAGCGGTGGATTGAATAGGGAAGTAAATGGAAATACATGTGCCAAAATTATAGAATTGCTCCTGTCTGTATAGAAATAAATAAAATAATTCAAAATACTTCACCAGAAAGTATTATTTAGCCACAGAGGAAACAAGGGTTATTAGCTTATTTAAAAAAAATAGCTGTGGATTGTTTCAAATCATAAGCTGGTAAACCTATGCCTATTTGCGAAGTCCGCATTTTGGGCAGCACGCGTGGGAATAGGCCAAGCTGGTTATTGAGTTATGGGTGTCAGTGAAAAACAAATAAAATATGTGTAGAGATAATGTGTCTTGAGTTTAATTTAAAATGTTGAGACATGAAGAAGGGAAGGGATGTGTGGCGAAGATACTGTATAGGCGAGTCTCTCTCTTGCGCATTCATTGTTTCATTGTGTGAATTGTTTGCCCTTTGATTATATATTGTTTTTATCAATTCCCCATTATATATGTCACCAGTAGTTAATTCCCGTCATTTGGTTACATCAATTTCTGTTAATGCATGTATGAATTACAGTTTTCACCGTTCTCATGCGCGGAGTGGAAACGTTGTTTGCAGAGTTCACAACCTGCTACACTTGCGAGAAACAAGTTTGGGTTTATTTCATAACCATCATTTACAAGATTTATAAATGTTTTCATTGTCTTGTTTGGAGTGCTCCATGTGAGCAATGAGCATGTGTCTAGTTTCTCTGTTCTGATAATGTTGGGGGACCTCGCACGCATAGACGTACCTGGCCTGCTGCGCGGAAATGTAGGAAAGTGTTGTTGCTTTTTACATCCATTGCGAATTATAATATATTACAACTTTACTTCCTCACAGTAAACTGTTTCAAAAATCTTTACAACAATCTCCCGCTCGATAATCATCAGTTATAGGCTACTGCTGCATTGGCCTATAGGCTATGAGTTCCATACGCTCATTTCCTTAGCCGCCAATGGATCACGGTGTATCAATGTGTCCGTATGGCAGAAGCTGGTGATCTCGCATTAGTTGACTTAACTTTTAGAATTTTAATTAAATGTTTATGATTAACCATTTGATAATGGTTTTGAGAAATTAAAACTTTATTATTGAAATGAAACGGTTCCACGAAAATGTGACTATGAAAATCATAACTGGCACGCAGAACGGTAGAAATGGTAGGATAAATTGTCATCTTCCCCAAACTTGAAACTCACGCGCCTTTATAAAATAATTGCCTCCACGTTTCCATGGTCAGATTTAGCCTATAGGCTACTTTGAAGCAATGTAAGACATGCCTCATAATATGAAATAAAACATTCAGGTTTCAAACAATTAAGTATGTTTTCAAATGCATACTGCCTCCAGCTCACATTGTAAAGTGGTTGGTGACCCACTGATAGCCTGTTGCCTGCACTTGAATGGTGAATGGGTGGCGCACTTCAATTACCAGTTGAGAAATAAAAAATCTATTTTTAATTTAGAACCAAAACTGTTTTTAACACGAGATTACATTTAGAATTGTTGCGCAATGAATGGGCTTATAAAAGCACGTTTTACTCCAGCACCAACCAGCTGAGAATCTGCAGGAGAAATCCCGATCAAAATAGGCTCTAAATGGTGTGCGCATATGATAGTTCAGCATGGGCTGGATAGTTGTGTTGGATAAATAAGATATCAGATGACAAACGAAAATACACAAAGGCCAATTTAATTCCACTAAATTATGCAAAGTAACCTATAGACCGATAAGCATGACAGTCAAATGTATTTACATGAATTAATAAAAAAGCGTTATTTTGCAATGGGATTTGTTTTTCTCCCAGTCATTTTGGCCGGCAACAGTTTCATTTATCGCCTTTGAATTTTTTGGGGGTGCGGCCAAAAGCCGGCTAACATAAACCCTGACACACACATCATCATCATCATCATCATTGACGGTCACTGGAGTCGATCATGATTTATTTTATTTATGGGGCTTCAGAAGATACTGACGAGGCCGATTCGTGAGCCACAGATCCTGTTGCACACACACACAAACAAACAAACAAACACCTCCTCCTCCTTACCGCCATCCAGCACCACATAAGGCTGTATGTTGCAGGCCTCCAGTGCAGAGATGAAGGTAGACAGTAGGGCAGCGAAGGCATCGTAGTCCCCTCCGTGTGCCTGATCCAGTCCATGGTTTAGATAGAGCCTGAAGAACAGACTACAGCCATCTATCACAAGTCTGCTGTCTCTGAACCTGACGTCCTGGAACAAGCCCCTGTTACCCTCCACATAGCTGGTCAGACCATGGACACCCATCACATCACATCATATATAGACTGCTCTGGAGGTAGAGTGAGGGAGAAAGAAAGAGAGGGAAGGAGTGTTGCGAAAGATAGGGGGTGTGGAGAGAGAGATAACGGTTCTTACAACCAATTTTACACGCAAGTATACAGAGTTACATGAAAAGGATTAAAGTATAAACTGTGTACTCTTGTCTACACTACACATTATTGGTATTCTGGAGAATGTGTTCATCCTGATCTTGTTTAGGGGCTGACTGTGGTCAGGGAAAAACATTTCCTGGAAAACATTAACGTGACGAGGCGCAGACCTTGCTGTGCAGTGTGCATAGCCTATTGTGTTAACGTGAAATATAAAACGACACAGATATATATGAACTACATTAGATATAATCCAGACGTTGCTGTGCATATTGTATTGACGTGAAATATAAAATGAGACACATAAATATGCACGTTAATTGTCATAAAACTCACCAGTTTCACTTCAAAAGAACCTCCCCTATCGACATGCCAAGTTTACTTCCTGCTACGTCAAAACACGCGCGAAAGGAACCTTGGGAGATTGAGTTTCAAAATGTATTTTTGTTTAACTAAGCCATTTAAGAACAAGTTCTTATTTGCAATGACAGCCTACCCCCAGCCAAACCCTAACAACGCTGGGCCAAGTGTGCACTGCCCTATGGGACTCCCAATCATAGACAGTTTTGATACAGCTTGGAATTAAACCAGGGTCTGTAGTGACACCTCCAGCACTGAGATGCAGTGCCTTAGACCGCTACTCCACTCGGGAGCCCCTAAATCCACTTGCTAAATTCATTGTATAAAAAACAATAAAAATATCATTTTATTACTCTCACTGAATATTTTATGTAAAAGAGTTGTCTCCTTGAAATGCATCAGTTCACTGTTCAGCTGGCCTTAGGGTGACCACATTTAAAATACCCAAATGTGGAACAACAGGATGATTTTGCGAGTCATTCGCAAGACAGTGTAGTCTACATTAATATTTTTTGTGTTGAGCACAGTCATTGCTGTTGAGAGAGAGCTGCAGCAGACAGAAGGCAGCTGAGTTTACTTTAGCCAACACAGAAAGGGAGAGAAACTGAGAAATAGTCCTAATCATTCAAATAGTTTCGGGAGAGAGGATTGAAAGATGTGCTTTCTTTCTAGGTAGGCTATATAGCTAGCTCATCCGTCTCAAGATCAAATTGGCTATGTCTGGGATGGTTCAAACAGGACCATAGATACACCATTTCAGTGGAGGCTGCTGGGGAGAGGACGGCTCATAATAATGACTGGAACAGATTGAATGGAATGACATCAAACACATGGAAACCATGTGTTTTATGTATTTGATACCATTCCACCGATTCCGCTCCAGACATTACCATGAGCCTGTCCTCCCCAATTAAGGTGCCACCAAGCCCCTGTGCAACGTTCATACAACAAGGTATACTTTACATCAACAAATGTTAAAAAGCAATGAGGCTGATGCAACAGATCAGAACGCTTAAAATGTTGAAAACGATTATTTCTTCACATTATAAGCGCAGCAATGCACACATGGCAGTAGGCTATGCTCGAATGTTCCTAAATACAATTAGCGGGAACACACCATTCTAAAAAGCGCACCACATATGAGAGTGGTTTCATGTAACAGAGGTTAAAATGTCCCTTAGAAATTTAGAGAGGGTAAATCTACAGATGCAATAAACAACACCAGGATGGTGAATGTTGACTGTCTCCACTCAGATTGCAAGGTGGGTGACATGTGAGGTGCGCAGCTGCAACAAGGTATCAGAGCATTTCGTATTATTCTTTCCGTAAATCAGAGTACTTTTCGTATGGTATGTATTACTTTGTGGATATTCAGCACCCATTTCGTATGATGTGTTATGAATTCTAGCTAGGTGGCTAGGTGGTTAATGTTAGCTAGCTGGCTAAAGGAAAGGGGGATACCTAGTCAGTTGTACAACTGAATGCCTTCAACTGAAATGTATCTTCCGCATTTAACCCAATCCCTCTGAATCAGAGAGGTGTGGGGGGGGGGGGGGGGGGCTGCCTTAATCAACAGTCACGTCTTCGACGCCCAGGGGAACTAACGTTAGCTACACTAAGGGTTGGGGTTAAGGTTAGGGTTAAGTTTTGGAGTTAGGTTAAAGGGTTAAGGTTAGGGTTAGGGGAAGGGTTACCTAAAAGGGTTAAGGTTAGGGGAAGGGTTAGCTAAAAGGGTTAAGGTTAGGGGAGGGTTAGCTAACATGCTAAGTAGTTGCAAAGTAGGTAAAAAGTAGTAAGTAGTTGAAAAGTTGCTAATATGCTAAAGTTGTCCTTGATGTGATTCAAACTAACAACCTTTAGGTTGCTAGGTGTTTGTGTTATTCGCCCACCCATCCACCCTGACCTTAGTTTTTGCCTTAAGTAACCATCTGTCTTATGTAACCATAACAAACATAACAATATCACACTAATTTGAGTGTCACTGATTTACTTTTACTATGTTACGTCTAGTATATGAGACCAGGCTACAAATATACATAGCTTATATAGCCTAAAAGCCCATTTATGCTTGATCCAAAAATCTCTTTGCCATGCACCTCCCAAATTGTGTAACAATGCTGAGGGCTCTGTATAGCTCAACATTGACATGATTGGTTGACTGTAGGTGAGGGTGGGAGGTCTTGTATAAACACAAAATCACTTCCTTGAGAACAACTCTGCACTGCTCTGTGAAGTGCAAGAGGTATGAATGCCCTCACTTCTGCAGAGGCCATATCACCGTAAATGCTGCATGGCCAATGCAGACATCTGTGCCTTTTCCAGCCAATTCATGCTTGAATCTAAAATGTGGTTGGAGGCGTCACATGGATGGTGTGACGCAATTGCGGAACCTCCAGAGGCACTCAGAGTCCAAATTGATACTGCATCGCAATGCACCTCTCAAATGTTTTAACAATGTGGAGGGCTCTGTATAGCTCTGCATTGATATGATTGGTTGATGGTAGGTGAGGGCGGGAGGTCCTGTATAAACAAAAACTCACTTCCTTGACAACTTCCTTCACAACAGTTCTGCACTGCTCTGTGAAGTGCAAGAGGTATGAATGCCCTGACTTCTGCAAAGGCCATATCACCGTAAATGCTGCACAGCCAAGGCAGATGTCAGATTAGCAAGCAGCGCCTTTAACCCAGGCTACAATTTTACATGTAGGCAAATTATTATGTAGGCTACATTTAGGCAAAATAGATTTAAATATACGATTTAAATGTTGGCCTTTTAGAGGCAATTTTTTTACATGTGAATTTCTGGCTCAGACAGACCCATTTATCTATTTCAGTTGTAGGCTACTCTTATTAGTCTTTTAAATCAATGTGAATGACCTAGGTCCAAGAATAGACCCATGTTGCCATATGAAAACAGTAAAAATGTATATATATATATTTGAATTTGGGATGGTTCATCTTCAGTTTGGGACAATTTCCATTACACTTCTGGATGATTCTGGGATGGTGATGAAAAAAGTTAGTATTGAGCCCTGTATGTAGCAGGTTAGCTGGCATTGGCCAGAAAGTTGAAGTCAGACTAGAGAGCTTCGCTTGACTTGGGCCGGAGCTGTCCAGGGCGCAATTCTGGCACCTCCAATTTTTGGGGAATTGCATACTGCCTCCGTTGTAAAACAAAGTGAACTATCGCCGGCCTGGATTCACACACACCAGCAAAAAAAGTTTGATCAAAATGCAGTGAAGGCGGATCTGCATTGAATAGCAATGGAGAATGCATTCATATCCGCTTTGTTCAATCTTATTTGACACTAGTCTGTGAAACAGGTGTATGCGTGGAGTTTGATAATGCGCAGGATGGTTCTTATGGTCATGAAAATTCTGGAAAAATCATGGAATTGTATTGTTGTGTTTTCCTTTTTAATTATATTATCTACTTATCAGCCATGATCAAAATTAGGCCTACCCTTCAGGGCGTCTGTGTGTGTGTGTGTGTTGTGCAACATCTGCGTGTGTACCACTGCGAGTGGGCAGTTGACGGAGGAGAGAGATTTCATCAGCAGGTAGCCTATAAAATAATGATAGACTAACTAAATAGCTAATTCAAAACATAATAAGCCATGCTACAACTATCTCGCTAGTTAACGTTTTAGCTATAGGACTAAGCATTATTGTAATTGGCTCGTTGTCGCCTTTCCACTGGCACTGTTGAGAAATACATCGGACACGTTATTTGAAAGCTGGGATTCCCCTCTATTAAAAACAGTAGGCTATGTAATTCAGACACAAATTACATTAAAAAATTGCCCAATTGACAAATAGATTCCATGGTGTGCATATATATCTCCCCTAAAACATTAATATTTTTGCCTTATAAGGTTATAGATAAACATGTCTTAGTTAGCTACCTTACTTTGAATTAATTACTTTGAATGTACCTTTATTTAACCTTTATTTAACTGAAGTAGCCTACCTTATCCATTTTATCCCTGATTCATTGAATGAGGGAATAATTATATAAAGACATGAAAGTATTTGGTTGTAATGTTGATATTTTATATTAAGGGTGACCAACCATCCTCCAGGAGAGCTACTGTATGTGCAGGCTTTTGTTCAGCCCTGCTCTAACACACCACATTGTAGCCCAAACATCAGCTGCTCAACATGACCTAGATAGGCAGACGTGGGTGTGTTTCAGGGCTGAATCAAAAGCCTGCACCCAGTAGCTCTCCAGATGGAGGGTTGATCATATGTATTTTATGCAGTAGCCTAACAGTGCAGTTATTTTACTTTGTGGGGGGTTAAGTGTCTTGGCAGGAGATAGTAGGATTACATAGGATCAGAGACCAGCAGCCTTCTAGTGTCAATTCCACATTCATGCTGACTTTTTCATATAGGCCACATAGACATGGAAATGTGGTTAAAGTCATGGAATTCCATCTGTCAAAAATGTGTATGAACCCTTAACAGTCAATAATCAGAGGTCTCTATAGCATAATATAATTTGGGAATTTCTGTGAACATAGTCTAACGGACCGACTTGAACAAAAGCTGAATATCAAATTATAATAGTTTTCTAGTGAGTGATTGATTTATAGTAGAGTAAAACTATCTTAATGTAGCCTACTGGACCTAATGGATGATGGATCTCCTCTCTCTTTCCTTTCCATATTGCTCCAAAGGGATGGATGACTGGGGCATCTAGCCACACATGAATTTACATGTTTTATTGAATAAAATAAGCCAAAAAGCAAACTGAAGAAAAAAACTACCGTTTTAACCATTCACTATCAATAGCTCAGATTAAATAATTTGGTGTGATGAACCAATAACAAAGGAGAAAATGCAGAGAACATGGTAAAGCAATTTTACCAGTTGTATTTACATTTACATTTAATGTAAATGTATTTAGATTGTTATAATGGAGACATTTATTGGATAAATGTGGCAACTCGTCTCTTGTTGCGAAAAATATTTTTTAGGCAAGTTTTCAGGCCTTGTGGGCGGGATTTAAGTGGTTATTGTGTAAGACATTTTTGCTACCCCTGGCAACCCTGCTGATTTACAGCTGTAACAGCTCTTGAGCGGGCTAGTTTTCCACCCGTTATTATGGCGACAACGTCTGGGGGACCCAACATCGGGACTCCCGGGACCAGCCAGAGTCCACACACCACTATGGCACAGCGGAAAAAAGACGGGAGTCCGTCCGCGAGGTACTGGGAGAGCCACGACTCCCTGGTTCAGCTCGAGACGGTGCGACAGTGGATCGGGAAGCACTACAAAAAGGTGCGTGAGCTAACACTAGCGTAGCGGCTAACTATTTACATTGGTAACCATGGGCTAGTTAGCATAGCGGCTAACTATTGTTGACATGAAGAATACTGCTAGCTAGCTAGCTTAGCAATTTATCGCTACTTAACTAGCTAACTAAAGTAAGTTATTAAATACATTTGCTGCATGCCTTAGCTAGCTAACTAACTGCCCGAGGTTGGAAGCTACTACTAACTAACTAGCAAGATTGCAAGCAAGTAAGCTAGCAGCTAACGTTAGCTAGCTAACTGCGTTACAATAGCAGCGTTGCGATCAATTTCAATTCAGAAAGTAAACCAAATTCGAATTCCAGTGTACTTCCTGAATTGACCCCACCCCTGTACAATAGCAACTGTTTATAATCTGCAAACAGTAACATTGTAAACTAGCTTGCTAGGTAACTACGTATGTATGTTTTCAGCTGCTACCTTCTACTCAGTTAAAACACTATATAGCTTGTTTTGTGCTCCGTATTTCCTAGAGTAGTGACTGCTGTGGACTGTACGATGTAGCAAGATGCTCAAGCTATACCAGATGTTCTACTGTTAGGCATGTCCTTCTGCATTACTGATGGTGTGTTTGTGTGCGAAGTATGTGCAGGCAGACTCTCCATCCTGCCAGGCTCTAGCCTCCCTCGCCCTTCAGCTGCTTCAGTTCCAGGAGGAAGTGTTCGGCAGACGGGCCGAAATCCGCACACACACCAAACTACCTGTGAGTATACAAACACACTTCTGTAAGGACAAGTGACCGGGAAGATTTTAATTTACCGGACATATGCATTGTGTGTGTTGTGGAAATTACCACCAGGGACACCTGAAGTCAATCTTAAAATAATCATTCTTTATTTACAGCAACCTGGAGAGGTCACAGTAAAACTTAGATGCATAAAGTACCGGTCTGAAGTGAGCTCCCTCGGGGCAGACCCATTAGATCTGTTATATACTGCTTAAACAGACAAGTTACATAGGCATGGTTCATAGGGTTGGTTCCTGCATGTGTCTGGCATCGTATCCTATCTTAACTTATAGAACATATTCTGGGCGTTCGGCCAGATGGTCCTAAGGATGGCTTCATGTCACCCCCGCATATATTTACCAAGCACAGGCAGGAACCAAGGATTATTTATGACACGAAAGACAAGATGAACATTTTCAAGGCTGCCTCTTCAAACAATAACATTTTCCATCAATAAACAAGGGATATTGGCCAAATGGGCCATATTGACGTGTCCTTAAAGACAGCCTGTAATATAACAAATCAAAAAAATATTCCTTGTGTTTCGATGTGTGCAGAACTTTAGCCTATTGGTTTTTACTTTGCTAAAACAATAATTGTCCACCTCACAGCGATTTGAGAGGGAGAGAGAGGCATATGCCGGTGGCATGCTATGACACCAAAATGCATTTCTTTATCCTTGTCAGATAGGCTACTGCATCTGCTATACAGATATAGGTGTACAGAAGGAGGCTAAATCATTTTTTAAAATATTTGTATTTATTTTTATGAATCATTATATTGTTAGATTATAGGACTGACTCTGGTAGGCTAAAACATTCTTCCTCACATCAAGTTCAACTGTCGGAGTCAGTTGGAGCACCAGTGGGTACAACCTTCATATCATAGGCCTGCAGTATAATGGACTAATAGACACACCACAAACCTTCACAAAAGATTCCAAACGTTATTAGGGTACAGTTGAAGTTGGAAGTTTACATAGACCTTAGCCAAGTACATTTAAACTCAGTTTTTCACAATTCCTGACATTTTTAATCGTAGTAAAAATCCCCTGTCTTTGGTCAGTTAAGATCACCACTTTATTTTAAGAATGTGAAATGTCAGAATAATAGTTTCAGCTTTTATTTCTTTCATCACATTCCCAGTGGGTCAGAAGTTTACATACACTCAATTAGTATTTGGTAGAATTGCCTTTAAATTGTTTAACTTGGGTCAAACTTTTCGGCTAGCCTTCCACAAGCTTCCCACAATAAGTTGGGTGAATTTTGGCCCATTCCTCCTGAGAAAGCTGGTGTAACTGAGTCAGGTTTGTAGGCCTCCTTGCTCCCACATGCTTTTTCAGTTCTGCCCACAGATTTTCTATAGGATTGATGTCAGGGCTTTGTGATGGCCACTCCAATACCTTGACTTTGTTGTCCTTAAGCCATTTTGCCACTACTTTGGAAGTATGCTTGGGGTCATTGTCCATTTGGAAGACCCATTTGCGACAGTTCTATTTTTTTTACATCGGACCAGAGGACATTTCTCCAAAAAGTACGCTCTTTGTCCCCAAAGGTGCAGTTGCAAACCGTAGTCTGGCTTTTTTATGGCGGCTTTGGAGCAGTGGCTTCTTCCTTGCTGAGCGGCCTTTCAGGTTATGTCGATATAGGACTCGTTTTACTGTGGATATAGATACTTTTGTACCTGCTTCCTCCAGCATCTTCACAAGGTCCTTTGCTGTTGTTCTGGGATTGATTTCCACTTTTCGCACCAAAGTACGTTCATCTCTAGGAGACAGAACATGTCTCCTTCCTGAGCGGTATGAGGGCTGCTTGGTCCCATAGTGTTTATACTTGCGTACTATTGTTTGTACAGATGAACGTGGTACCTTCAGGAATTTGGAAATTGCTCCCAAGGATGAACCAGACTTGAGGTCTACAATTTTTTTTCCTGGGGTCTTGGCTGATTTCTTCTGATTTTCCCATGATGTCAAGCAAAGAGGAACTGAGTTTGAAGGTAGGCCTTGAAATACATCCACAGGTACACCTCCAATTGACTCAAATGATGTCAATTAGCTTATCAGAAGCTTCTAAAGCCATGACATCATTTTCTGGAATTTCCCAAGCTGTTTAAAGGCACAGTCAACTTAGCATATAAACTTCTGACACAATGGATTTTTGATACAGTGAAATAATCTGTCTGTAAACAATTGTTGGAAAAACTACTTGTGTCATGCACAGAGTAGATGTTCTAACCGACTTGCCAAAACTATAGTTTGTTAACAAGAAATTTGTGGAGTGGTTGAAAAACGAGTTTTAATGACTCCAACCTAAGTGTATGTAAACTTCCGACTTCAACTGTATATCAAATGTATTCATAAAGCCCTTCTTACATCAGCTGATATCTCAAAGTTCTGTACAGAAACCCAGCCTAAAACCCCAAACAGCAAGCAATGCAGGTGTAGAAGCACGGTGGCTAGGAAAAACTTCCTAGAAAGGCCAGAATCTAGGAAGAAACCTAGTGAGGAACCAGGCTATGAGGGGTGGCCAGTCCTCTTCTGGCTGTGCCGGGTGGAGATTATAACAGAACATGGCCAAGATGTTCATAGATGACCAGCAGGGTCAAATAATAATAATCACAGTGGTTGTCGAGGGTGCAACAGGTCAGCCCATCAGGAGTATATGTCAGTTGGCTTTTCATAGCCGATTATTCAGTGTATCTCTACCGCTCCTGCTGTCTCTAGAGAGTTGAAAACAGCAGGTCTGGGACAGATAGCACGTCCGGTGAACAGGTCAGGGTTCCATAGCCGCAGGCAGAACAGTTGAAACTGGAGCAGCAGCACGGCCAGGTGGACTGGGGACAGCAAGGAGTCATCAGGCCAGGTAGTCCTGAGGCATGGTCCTAGGGCTCAGATCCTCCAAGAGAATTAGAGAAAGCATTCTTCAATTCACACAGGACACCGGATAAGATTGGAGAAATACTCCAGCTATAACAGCCTGACCCTAGCCCCCCGACACATAAACTACTGCAGCATAAATACTGGAGGCTGAGACAGGAGGGGTCGGGAGACACTGTGGCCCTGTCCGACGATACCCCCGGACGGGGCCAAACAGGCAGGATATAACCCCACCCACTTTGCCAAAGCATAGCCCCCACACCACTAGAGGGATATCTTCAACCACCAACTTACCATCTTGAGACAAGGCCGAGTATAGCCCACAAAGATCTCTGCCACGGCACAACCCAAGTGGTGCCAACCCAGACAGGAAGATCGCGTCATATCAAAAGTAAGTCAAGCCATTGCTTATAGGGAAAATACGAGTAGGATATTATATTGTGGCAAACACAACATTACAGTTGGAACAGAATGAAACAAAACACTTGCGAACTGGTTTAAAACTTCACACATTTTTGAACAGGCTACTCTATATTGCAGCAATTACCAAGAAAGGCTAGTGCCTACCGTACCCAACAAATGACAGCAGTACGCTAATTATATTTATTTTACAACAGGCCTACTTAGAACCTTAAACTAAATACGGAGAACACAATTAAAAAGACAGATCGGACTTAATTTAGCCAGTGACAATTTCTCAACAGAATCAATCAAAACACGTTTTGCTTATTTAAAGAACTGGTTTAGATTAATAAATAGGCATACAATGATATACAATAATGATAAAACAAATAATTATAAATATGAAAAAAAATACACAAAATAAAGTTGCATCATACCTGAATAGCTAGTTGCACAGTCGCCTGCATTTGGCCACGCCAACGTTCTTCTCATCTTTGTCCAATACAATATTAAAACTTGTCCATACAGAGGACATTCCCCTTGTAGACTTTTCACTATAGGCATGCACTCTAACTTTCGTTTTACTTCAGTGCAAAATGCCTACATCCTCGCAATAAACAGTAGCCCAAGGCTCCTCTAGCGCTCTTTTTCTCTTCAGCAGCAGGCGCATGCATGTAAGGCAGAGTGTAATGAGTGAGAGAATGGTGCTGAAGCGTGAAATCGGGATGTATGATAGGCAGCCCTGGACAATTTGGCCAGCTACGATTTTAATTTGTCTTTTAATTTATTTAAGCAGCCAAAAGCCTGCAATTACCAGCTAGCGGAAACCAACAATGTGTTGGTTTCAAATCTTATTTTATTTGTCACATTCGCCGAATATAACAGGTGCTGTTGCTCACACCTTACCGTGAAATGCTTACTTACAAGCCCTAAACTAAAGTAAAAAAATAAAAGAGCAACAATAAAACAACAATAACGAGACTATATACAGGGGGTACCGGTACCGAGTCAATATGCTGGGGTACAGGTTAGTTGGGGTAATTGAGGTAATATGTACATGTTGGTAGGGGTAAATTGACTATGCATAGATATTAAACAGCGAGTAGTAGCAGCAGCATAAAGGGGGGGGCGGGTCAATGCAAATAGTCCGGGTAGCCATTTGATTATCTGTTCAGCAGTCTTATGGCTAAAGGGTAGAAGCTGTTCAGAAGCCTTCTGGACCTAGACTTGGCACTCTGGTACCGCTTGCCGTGCAGTAGCAGAGAGAACAGTCTATGACTAGGGTGGCTGGAGCCTTTGGCAGTTTTTAGGGCCTACCTTTGACACCGCCTGGTATAGAGGTCCTGGATGGCAGGAATCTTGGCCCCAGTGATGTACTGGGCCATACGCACTATCCTCTGTTGTGCCTTGCGGTAGGGGGCCGAGCACTTGGTCAGCGCATGCTCGGAGTGCACGTCCTGGTAATCCGTCTGGCCCTGCGGCCTTGTGAATGTTGATCTGTTTAAAGGTCTTGCTCACATCGGCGATGGCGAGCGTGATCACACAGTCGTCTGGAACAGCTGGTACTCTCATGCATGCTTCAGTGTTGCTTGACTCGAAGCGCCTATAGAAGTCATTTAGCTCGTCTGGTAGGCTTGTCACTGGGCAGCTCGGGGCTGAGCTTCCGTTTGTAGTCTGTAATAGTTTGCAAGCCCTGCCACATCCGACAAGCGTCGGAGCCGGTGTAGTAGGATTCAATCTTAGTCCTGTATTTACGCTTTGCTTGTTTGATGGTTCGTCTGAGGGCATAGCGGGATTTCTTATAAGCGTCCGGGTTAGAGTACTTCTCCTTGAAGTGGCAGCTCTACCCCGTTATCTCGGTGCGGATGTTGCCTGTAATCCATGGCTTCTGGTTGGGGTATGTACTCTAGGTCGACCGATTAATCGGCATGGCCGATTTCAAGTTGTCATAACGGTCGGTAATCGGCCTTTTTGGACGCCGATTATGGCTGATTACATTGCAATCCACGAGGAGGCTGCGTGGCAGGCAGACCACCTGTTACGTGAGTGCAGCATCAAAAGGACTTTGTGGCTGCAAGGAGCCAAGTTAAGTTGCTAGCTAGCATTACATTTATCTTATAAAAACAATCAATCTTCACAAGCACGAACTACACATGGTTGATGATATTACTAGGTTAACTTCTTATGGCTGGGATCGATATGACAACAGCCAGTGAAAGTGCAGGGCGCCAAATTCAAAACAACAGAATTATCATAATTAAAATTCCTAAGACATACAAGTATTTTACACCATTTTAAAGATAAACTTGTTGTTAATCCCACCACAGTGTCCGATTTCAAAAAGGCTTTACGACGAAAGCACAACATATCATTATGTTAGGTCAGCACCTATTCACAGAAAAACACAGCCATTTTTCTAGCTGAAGAGAGAAGTCACAAAAAGCAGAAATAGAGATCAAATTAATCTCTAACCTTTGATGATCTTCATCAGATGACACTCATAGGACTTCATGTTACACAATACATGTATGTTTTGTTCGATAAAGTTCATATTTATATCCAAAAATCTTAGTTTACATTGGCGTGTTATGTTCAGTAATGTTTTGCCTCCAAAACATCCGGTGATTTTTGCAGAGAGCCACATCAATTTACAGAAATACTCATAATAAACATTGATAAAAGATACAAGTATTACACATGGAACTTTAGATAACCCTCTCCTTAATGCAACCACTGTGTCAGATTTAAAAATAACTTTACGGAAAAAGCAAACCATGCTATAATCTGAGTACAGCGCTCAGAGCCCAAACAAGCCATAAAGATATCCGCCATGTTGTGGAGTCAACAGATGTCAAAATAGCATTATAAATATTCACTTACCTTTGATGATCGTCATCAGAATGCACTCCCAGGAATCCCAGTTCCACAATAAATGTTTGATTTGTTCCATAAAGTCCATAATTTATGTCCAAATACCTCCTTTTTGTTTGCGCGTTCAGTACACAATCCAAACTCACGACGCGCGGGCAAGTCCATGCGAAAGTTCAGACGAAAAGTCATATTACAGTTCGTAGAAACATGTCAAACGAAGTATAGAATCAATCTTTAGGATGTTTTTAACAAATCTTCAATAATGTTCCAACCGGAAAATTCCTTTGTCTGTAGAAATGCGATGGAACGCAGGTCTAACTCTCACGCATGGTCACCTCATGGCACTCTGCCAGAAACCTGACTCAAAGAGCCCTCATTTCCCCCCTCCTTCACAGTAGAAGCATCAAACAAGGTTCTAAAGACTGTTGGCATCTAGTGGAAGCCTTAGGAAGGGCAATATGACCACTATCCCACTATATATTCGATAGGCGATGAGTTGAAAAACTACAAACCTCAGATTTCCCACTTCCTGGTTGGATTTTTTTCTCCGGTTTTTGCCTGCCATATGAGTTCTGTTATACTCACAGACATCATTCAAACAGTTTTAGAAACGGAGTGTTTTCCATCCAAATCTATATTGGATCCAAGCTACTCAATACTGCCCCCAGCCATAAGAAGTTAACTAGCTTGTCATGTGTTGCATATAATCAAAGCGGTGCTTGTTAATTTATCATCGAATCACAGTCTACTTCAACTTCGCCAAACGGGTGATTTAACAAAAGCACAATCGTTGCACAAATGTACCTAACCATAAACATCAATGCCTTAATCAATACACAGAAGTATATATATTTGAAACCTGCATATTTAGTTAATATTGCCTGCTAACATGCATTTCTTTTAACTAGGGAAATTGTGTCACTTCTCTCTTGCATTCAGTGCAAGCAGAGTCAGGGTAAATGCAGCAGTTTTGGCCGCTTGGCTCGTTGCCAACTGTGTGAAGACCATTTCTTCCTAACAAAGACCGTAATTAGTTTGCCAGAATTTTACATAATTATGACATAACATTGAAGGTTGTGCAATGTAACAGCAGTATTTAGTCTTTGGGTTGCCACCCGTCAGTGAAATACGGAACCGTTCCGTATTTTATCGGAAAGAATAAGCGTTTTGTTTTTTCGAAATTATAGTTTCCGGATTTGACCATATTAATGACCAAAGGCTTGAATTTCTGTGTGTTTATTATAATTAAGTCTATGATTTGATAGAGCTGTCTGACTGAGCGGTGGTAGGCAGCAGCAGGCTCGTAAGGATTCATTCAAACAGCACTTTACTGCGTTTGCCAGCAGCTTTTAGCAGTGCTTGATTCACTGTGCTGTTTATTGTTCAAGCTTATGAACTCCCGAGATTAGGCTGGCAATACTAAAGTACCTATTAGAACATCCAATAGTCAAAGGTATATGAAATACAAATGGTATAGAGAGAAATAGTCGACGCGTCATAATTCCTATAATAACTACAACCTAAAACTTCTTAACTGGGAATATTGAAGTCTCATGTTAAAAGGAACCACCAGCTTTCATATGTTCTCATGTTCTGAGCAAGAACTTAAACGTTAGCTTTTTTACATGGCACATATTGCACTTTTACTTTTCTTCTCCAACACTGTGTTTTTGCATTATTTAATCCAAATTGAACATGTTTCATTATGTATTTGAGACTAAATTGATTTTATTTATGTATTATATTAAGTTAAAATAAGTGTTCATTGTTCATTCAGTATTGTTGTAATTGTCATTATTTTTTATATATATATAAATAAATAAAGCAGATACCGATTAATCGGCAGATGTTTATATATAGATAGATAGATAAAAATCTGCCGATATTAATCAGTATTGGCTTTTTTTTGGTCCTCCAATAATCGGTACTGGTGTTGAAAAATCATAATCGGTCGACCTCTAGTATGTACGTACGGTCCTTGTGGGGACAACATTATCGATGCACTTATTGATTAAGCTGGTGACTGATGTGGTATACTACTCAATGCCATCGGATTAACATATTCCAGTCTGTGCTAGCAAAACAGTCCTGTAGCTTAGCATCTGCGTCATCTGACCACTTCCGTATTGAGCGTGTCACTGGTGCTTCCTGCTTTAATTTTTGCTTTGAATCAGGAAGATAGAATTATGGTCAGATTTGCCAATTGGAGGGCGGGGGAGAGCTTTGTACGCGTCTTTGTATGTGGAGTATAGGTGGTCTAGAGTAAAAAATAAATAAAAAATCTTGTTGCACATGTAACATGCTGGTAGAAATGAGGTCAAACAGATGTAAGTTTCCCTGCATTAAAGTCCCCGGCCACTAGGAGTACTGCCTCTGGATGAGCATTATATTGTTTGCTTATGGCTTTATACAGCTCGTTGAGTGCGGTCTTAGTGCCAGCATTGGTTTGTGGTGGTAAATAGACAGCTACGAAAAATACAGATGAAAACTCTCTTGGTAAATAGTGTGGTCTACAGCTTATCATGAGATACTCTACCTCAGGCGGACAAAACCTAGAAGCTTCCTTGATATTAGATTTTGTGCACCAGCTGTTATTTACAAATGGACGCAGACCGCCACCCCTTGTCTTACCGGAGGCAGCTGTTCTGTCTTGCCGATACATGGAAAACTCAGCCAGCTGTATGTTGTCCATGTCATCATACAGCCACTACTCGGTGAAACATAAGAAATTACAGTTTTTATTGTCCCGTTGGTAGGATAGTCTTGAACCCGAGCTCCTTCAGTTTAGTCTCCAATTATTACACGTTGGCCAATAGGACAGATGGTAGAGGAGGGTTACTCACTCGCCGACAAATTCTCACAAGGCACCCGGACCTGCGTCCCCTGTATCTGCGTCTTCTCTTCACACGAATGGCGGGGATTTGGGCCATGTCGGGTATCTGGAGTAAATCCTTCGCGTCCGACTCGTTAAAGAAAAAATATTTGTCCAGTACGAGGTGAGTAATCACTGTTCTGATATACAGAAGCTATTTTCGGTCATGAGAGACTGGCAGAAACATTATGTACAAAATAAGTTACAAATAACGTTAAAAAAACACACAAAATAGAACACATGGTTAGGAGCCCGTAAAACAGCAGCCATCTCCTCCGCCGCCATTATTGGTATTTTTGTGTGTGTGTTCCTCTCTAGTCTCGGTGCTTCCTGGACCTGCGCCCAGGAGGCGGGCTTTGCCACATCCTTGGCTCTGCCTACAAGTTCAAGACTGATCAGGGCTGGTGAGTGACAGATCTTATCCCCTATCACTTACCTCCTAGCCCCCATCCCCTGTCTCCTATCTCCTCCCTCTGACAGAGCTGGTGAGTGACACCTTTGGCAACGTCCTGTTTCGGGGCCTGCTTGGTAACATGCATGGGTACTCTTTCTCCCCCAGGAGAAGGTTTGACCTACAGAACTCCTCCAGGACGGACCGTAACGTAGAGATGTTTACTACTCTAGAGAAGACCCTGGTCCAGAATAGCTGTCTGTCGAGGCCCGTCGTGTATGTGGACCAGGAGGTGGATCAGAACCTGAACAGCAGACTGGCTGACATCGTCGCCAAACACCAGGTGAGGGAGGGAGGGAGGGAGGGGGGGAGGGAGGGAGGACAGCAAGAAGGGAAGATAGCAAGAAGGGAAGATGCAGGGGGAGGAAGGAAGATTTTTGTAATTTTGCCATGGGTGCTGTTGTTTTCTCTCTTGGGCTGTTATCTCTGTTGGGAAACGTAGTTCTGTCTCAGCTGATGGGCAATGTAGTTCTTTGTCTCAGCTGATGGGTAATGTAGTTCTTTGTCTGTCTCAGGGTTCGTTGACTGAGGACAGAACCCAAGCCTCTCACCACATCTACCCCCGTCCAGCTGTCACAGACCAAGGTCAGTGTGTGTGTGGGGTCATCGCATAGAATGGCATATTGTAACTCATTTAATAGGATCTTTGTGGGTCATAGCCTGTTGGCAGCTTTGACCCAAATTCAAATTTTTAAGTATTTTTGTGAGTTCTGTTCTTAGGTTTTGACCGTTTGTGTGTCCTTATTTCCAGATTGGGAGTGGGTGCGCCCTGTCATGCGGAAGGACAACTATGTGTTGGTGCACTGGGGCAGGCACCCTGACAGGTAACACACACACACACACTAGGGTTGAATGGTGGGAACCCGGTTACTGAGATTTACCTCCAATACCACTCCCTTTTCCGGGGTTAAATAACTGTGAGAAACCGGTAAATTATAATTTATTTATATGAAAAGCATGGCTTTCGGGGGCAACCTTATATTTTAATTGTAAAGATTATAATTTAATTGCAGCTGCAGAGTTTTAAAACAGCCTATCACTCGAATATCGTTGCTCTAAATCAATGCACGCGCGAGCACTCTTTCTCTCTCAACTCCAATCAAATTGCATCCAAAATAGATCATCCTGTTCTAGATTGATATATAGCTCTATATATATAGATGTCCTAGACTACCTCTTTCAGGTTATATATTCAATGCAGTATTAGCCTTATATTTAGCTAATTAATGATTGGTTATGCATAATAAGCTTCTAACTTATAGCCTCTGTCTCTTGCGCAATACGCACGCACCTGTGCTCCGCTGGCCTCGCTCCTGAAAAAAACTCAGCTCTTGGAATCCCATGCAGGAAAAGCTACCTACAATACCTTGCTGGACATAATTTCTTATACCAATAGACTATTTGAAGAGGGATGCAAGCTCTTGTTTGCTGAATGTTTTATACAGCAGCCAATAGAACTCACTGGTAGTTTGAAAGAAGAGCAAATCGCTATGCTGGTTGGCTGTAGCAGTTATTTATTCAGACACAACCATTCCATCTTCCAGAAGAGAAGTGAAAGCCTTCTGCATCTAATTCTAGTCCTATATTATTCAAGTATGTCATTAGAATGATGATGAGGACAACCAAACTTATTTCATTTAACTGTTGAAATGGAGGAAGGAATGAAGCAACAATAGAGAGAGAAAGAGGAGGAAGGCTAATAACACGGGGAAATGTTATCAAAGGTATATATGCGTCAGCCTACTAATTATACAAATATTAAAATCAAATTCGCTAGCCTATACTTGTAACTTCGTAGGCCGCATGTGCTGCACCAGAATCGCATGTTCTCTCCCTGCTTTATCATGGTTTGAACGATGTGCGTAATTCCAGTCCATATAATACAGTCCACAGTCAAAAAGATTAGCCTACTGGAGCTAGTTTCACTTATTTACCCAAGAGAGCATATAGCTAGGTACATCTATAGGCTTTTTATTTTTCTGTTGTGCGTAATGTGCAGTAGCTTATATCATCGATGTATTGGATAATGGCACAATCATGTGGGCTTAGGGTCATTAAATGCCTTTTAATATATGGCTCATAAAATGTATTTCATGTATGGCTCAGGTAGCATCAGGCTTGAATTTCCTATCAAAGCTCTAACTCTGGATTGTGAACTGTCATGGTCAAAACATAGATACAACATTAGCTAAGATGGGGAGAAGTCTGTACATAATAAAGCGCTACTCTGCATTCTTAACAACACTATCAACAAGGCAGGTTCTACAAGCCCTAGTGTTGTCGCACCTGGCCTACTGTTCAGTAGTCTTGGTCAGGTGCCACAAAGAGGATCTTGGCAGGAAAATTGCAGTTGGCTCAGAACAGGGCAGCCATGCATACCCCACAAGACATGCCACACATCTCTTCACAGTCCCCAAGTCCAGAACAAACTATGGGAGGCGCACAGTATTACATAGAGCCATGACTACATGGAACTCTATTCCACATCAGGTAACTGATGCAAACAGTAGAATCAGATTTTAAAAACAGGTAAAAATACACCTTATGGAACAATAGGGACTGTGAAGAGACACACGCAAAGGTACAGACGCATGCATATGCACACATTGTGATATTGTTGTATGGTGGTATTGAACATTTTGTATTGTGGATATGTAGTGGTGTAATAATGTTATATGATGTAATGTAATGTAAGTGCCTTAATGTGTTTGGCCCCCAGGAAGAGTAGCTGCTGTGTGCATGGCAACAGCTAATGGGGATCCCTAAAAAATACAAATCAAATCCAGACATATACCTATTTATATGCCTTATAATGCTTTTGAATGACACTTCCGGTTTTGGTGGAAAATACTGGGTTACATGTGAGAAAAGTGATTTATTCTCAGGATGGAACATTTGTAAAATACCGGAAACATTTTCAACCCTAACACACACACCACCCTCCATAATCATGTGTATGACTGTTTGTTTCCTGTAGCTACGATAGCTGGCTGTCCTCCAGTGACGTAGAGGGAGAGGTGCAGGAACCTCCACACACACACAGACCTTGGAGGGTAACACACACACACACACACACACACACACACACACACAGAGTTCTATGACTATTTCTCACAAGTGATGAATACGTGTGTGTGTGTACAGGTGCACGCAGGCTGGGTGTTGGATACAGAGGTGTATAATGAGTGGATGAACGAAGAAGACTACCTGGTAGATGACAGAAACGTTCCTCTCATCCTCCGCCGGAGAGTCCATGTCACAGACCAACAGGTGTGTGTGTATGTGTGAGATCCTGTGGCTCTGGTGTTTGTGTTGCTCTCCCTCTGTCTTTTTTTTAACAGGCCTGTGTGAGCACTTTCTTAGTTGCTATGTCTATCATCACTTGTCTCTCCCCCCTCCCTCCATCAGGACCGTAAGTTTACTCCAGTGAAGAAGAGAAGACGCTCCCCCTCTCCTCCCTCTTCCGATGGCAAAAAGAAAGGAGGAAAGAAGAGGTGAGGTTTCTGTCTCTTCTTCCACCCCTAGCTCGATCTTGATGGAATTTTCATATTTGTTCCTTTTAACCCCTATTCTCTACCCATTGGCCCTCTCTCTATAACCCTGCCTTTTCTCCCTAGTGGTGGGTTTAAGAGGCGTGGGCCAAAGGAGGAAGAGGAAGAGGTAGAGGAGGATCTGACTAAAGATATGGAGGATCCAACACCTGTCCCTAATATGGAAGAAATTATACTGCCTAAGAATGGTACACGTGTACACACACACACACACAGAGGCACACACAGACACACACACAGACAGATGTTTACTTGTTGTGTCTCTCTGTCTGCAGTGAACCCAAAGAAGGACAGTGAGAACACTCCTGTCAAAGGAGGGATGATGACTGACCTGGGTGAGTTGGAGAGGGCGTGTGTGTGCGTGTGTGTGCGTGTGTGTGTAGTTGTATAACTCATTCTCCACTCGTCCCACTCTTTTCTTCAGATGAAATTGAGGATGACTCTCTGCTTCCTGGTGGAAGGGTAACAATACAATTTAGAACTGCTAGAATTTTATTGAATTATCTCATTTTGATGAGGAATTTAGTGTGTCTGTACCCTACACACAGATATACCAATTGTGTGTGTGTGCAGGAGGATGAGGAGGGCAGAGAGGGGCTGCGTCTGTCAGATGGAGAAGACAACATCACAGAACAAACTCACCACATCATCGTCCCGTCCTACACCGCCTGGTTCAACTATAACTGGTGAGTACACACACGTCACCCTCTCAGACACACACATATATATGCAAAATGAGTGTTGTCTGTTTTAAACCAAACTGTGTGTATATGTTCCAGTATTCACCAGATCGAGAAACGAGCTCTTCCAGAGTTCTTTAACGGACAGAACAAGTCCAAATCTCCAGAGATGTGAGTAACAATTTCAGGTGTTGCTCAGGGTTCAGTGCTTGGACCCCTGATGTTTTCTTCAGACATAATTGTACCCCTTCAGAGACATAATTAATAAATGAACACAATGTGTGTGTGTAGATACCTGGCGTATCGTAACTTCATGATTGACTCGTACCGGCTGAACCCCCAGGAGTACCTCAGCTCCACCTCCTGCAGACGGAACCTGACAGGAGACGTATGCGCCGTCATGAGGTGTGCTATGAAGTTTAAACCACCACTTACTGTGTGTGTATTGTAACTGTGTGTATTGTAACTGTGTGTATTGTAACTGTGTGTATTGTAACTGTGTGTGTAGGGTCCATGCGTTGTTGGAGCAGTGGGGGTTAGTGAACTACCAGGTGGATGCAGAAAGCAGACCTCTCCCTATGGGACCCCCTCCCACCCCTCACTTCAACACACTGGCTGATACACCCTCAGGACTGGCCCCGCTGCAGCACAGACCACTACAGGTAACACACACACTTATGTTTTTTGGCTCCCAAGTGGTCCTAAGGCACTGCATCTCTGTGCAAGAGGTGTCACTACAGTCCATGGTTCGAATCCAGGCTGTATCACATCCGTGATTGGGAGTCCCATAGGGCAGCGCACAATTGGCCGGGGTAGGCCGTCATTGTAAATAAGAATTTGTTCTTAACTGACTTGCCTAGTTAAGTAAAGATAAAAAGAAAAACATTTAAAGTTTTTATATATAATCGAACACTAACAGTGAAATTATTGAGGTACAAATTGACAGCCTGTATGCTTGTTTTGATCCTCTCAAATCTTTCCCCCTCCATCCATCTCTCGCTCTCCCCCTCCATCCATCTCTCTCGCTTCTCTCCCCCTCCGTCCATCTCTCTCGCTCTCCCCCTCCGTCCATCTCTCCTCGCTCTCCCCCTCCGTCCATCTCTTCTCGCTCTCCCCCTCGTCCATCTCTCTCGCCTCTCCCCTCCGTCCATCTCTCTCGCTCTCCCCCTCCGTCCATCTCTCTCGTCTCCCCCCTCGTCCATCTCTCTCGCTCTCCCCCCTCCGTCCATCTCTCTCGCTCTCCGTCCATCTCTCTCGCTCTCCGTCCATCTCTCTCGCTCTCCGTCCATCTCTTCTCGCTCTTCCCCCTCCGCTCCATCTCTCTCGCTCTCCGTCCATCTCTCTCGCTTCTCCCCCTCCGTCCATCTCTCTCCGCTCTCCCCCTCCGTCCATCTCTCTCGCTCTTCCGTCAGCTCTCTCGCTCTCCCCCTCCGTCCATCTCTCTCGCTCTCCCCCTCCGTCCATCCATCTCGCTCTCTCCATCCATCCATCTCGCTCTCTCCATCCATCCATCTCGCTCTCTCCTCCTCCATCCATCTCTATCTCTCCCCCTCCAGGTGTCGTCCTCCCAGCAGATGTTATTCTTCCCTGAGAGAAGTGTAGAGAAGCCCTCAGACTCTCAGAACTTTGGCCTCAGAACAGACCTGTATGCCAGGAAACACCCCAAGAGTAAAGGAACCAGTTCAGGGAGGGATTGGACAGAACAGGAGACCCTCCTACTGTTGGAGGTGAGCCAATCATCTCTCAGTTTATCTTCCCTCTACTCAGTGATGTAGTCAAGTCACTAATCGGAGTCATCACTCGTCGAGTCTTGAAAATTGTGCCTTGATTCCGGGTCAAGTCTGACTCCTGGACTCGAGTACTACAACACTGTCATATCAGACAGATATTTTCCCATTTCAGACACTACCTATTCTGGTCCCAGAATCAATTTTTCAACAATTAGACCGTCTAATTTTAATGTTTCTTTGGCAATGTAAAAAACAGAGGGTGAGGTACAAAACACTCCAACTGCCAAGGAATCAGGTGGCCTAGGGTTACCAAACTTTACGTGGTAGTACTGGGTCACACAATCGCAACTAATGATAACTTGGATAAAACATTTATCTGAATCTAGATGGCTCGAAAATAGGAAAAATCTATGGTGATCAATACGCAACAGCAGTAAGACCTTTTCTGAAAAAGAAGATCGACTATCTCTCTTATTATCCTCCTCTTTCTCTTCTTCCCCTGCCCCCTATCTCTCTTCTCTCTCTCCCCCTCTATCCCAGGCGTTAGAGGTCTATAGAGACGACTGGAACAAGGTGTCAGAACACGTGGGGTCTCGTACCCAGGATGAGTGCATCCTCCACTTCCTGCGCCTGCCAATAGAAGACCCTTATCTGGAGGACTCCGCCTCCTCTCTTGGCCCATTGGCCTACCAGCCCGTTCCTTTCAGCCAATCAGAGAATCCGGTGATGAGCACCGTGGCGTTCTTGGCGTCCGTGGTTGATCCCCGAGTTGCCTCCGCCGCTGCCAAGGCTGCTCTGGGTACGTGTGTGTGTGGGTGCATGTGTGAGAGAGCGAGTGTTTGTGTTAACCCTGTCTCTGTCTCTCTGTAGAGGAGTTTTGTCGTGTGCGTGAGGAAGCTGACAAGGTTCTGGAGTTCCCTGCACTCAATGAGGCTGAGAAGGCAGGTAGGAGTCTGAAACACGGCAGATATACAGTACCAGTCAAACGTTTGGACACACCAACTCATTGAAGGGTTTTTCTTTATTTGACTATTTTCTACATTGTCGAATAATAGTGAAGACATCAAAACTATGAAATAACCCACATGGAATCATGTAGTAACCAAAAAAGTGTTAAACAAATCAAATATACTTTATATTTGAGATTCTTCAAAGTAGCCACCCTTTGCCTTGATGACAGCTTTGCACACTCTTGGCATCCTCTCTACCAGCTTCACCTGGTACACTTTTCCAACCGTCTTGAAGGAGTTCCCACATATGGTGAGCACTTATTGGCTGTTTTTTCCTTCACTCTGCAGTCCAACTCATCCCAAACCATCTCAATTGGGTTGAGGTTGGGTGATTGTGGAGGCCAGGTCATCTGATGCAGCACTCCATCACTCTCCTTCTTGGTCAAATAACCCTTACACAGCCTGGAGGTTTGTTGGGTCATTGTCCTGTTGAAAAACAAATGATAGTCCCACTAAGCGCAAACCAGATCCGATGGCATGTCACCGCAGAATGCTGTGGTAGCCATGCTGTTTAAGTGTGCCTTGAATTCTAAATAAATCAATGACAGTGTCACCAGCAAAGCACCCCCACACCATCATACCTCCATGTTTTACGGTGGGAACCACACATGCGGAGATCATCCGTTCACCTACTCTGCGTCTCACAAAGTCCGGCAGTTAAAACCAAAAATCTCAAATTTGGACTCATCAGACCAAAGGACAGATTTCCACCAGGTCTAATGTCCATTGCTTGTGTTTTTTGGCCCAAGCAAGTCTCTTCTTATTGGTGTCCTTTAGTAGTGGTTTTCATTGCAGCAATTTGACCATGAAGGCCTGATTCACACAGTCTCCTCTGAACAGTTGATGTTGATGTATCTGTTACTTGAATTCTGAAGCATTTATTTGGGCTGCACTTTCTGAGGTAGGTAACTCTAATGAACATATCCTCTGCAGCAGAGGTAACTCTGGGTCTTCCTTTCCTGTGGCGGTCCTCATGAGAGCCAGTTTCATCATAGCGCTTGATGTTTTTTGCGACTGCACACATTTTCCGGATTGACTGACCTTCATGTTTTAATGTAATGATGGACTGTTGTTTCTCTTTGCTTATTTGAGCTGTTCTTGCCATAATATGGACTTGGTCTTTCCCCAAATAGGGTTAGCTTCTGTATACCACCCCTACCTTGTCACAACACAACTGATTGGCTCAAATGCATTAAGAAGGAAAGAAATTCCACAAATTAACTTTTAACAAGGCACATCTGTTAATTGAAATGCATTCTGGGGTGACTACCTCATGAAGCTGGTTGAGAGAATGCCAAGCGTTTGCAAAGGGTGGCTACTTTGAAGAATATCAAATGTATTTTGATTTGTTTAAACATTTTTGGTTACTACATGATTCCATATGTGTTATTTTGTAGTGTTGATATCTTCACTAGTATTGTGCAATGTAGAAAATAGTAAAAAATAAAGAAAAAACCCTGGAATGATTAGGTGTGTCCAAACTTTTGACTGGTACTGTAAATATATTACACACACTCCTCAACCCTCAAACACTGCAGCAGAGAATCCTTCCATCACACTTTCTCTCTCTAGGCCGTCATTGTAAAGGAGAATTTGTTCTTAACTGACTTGTTAAATAAACTCTATCCCTCCCTCTCCTTCCCTGTAGATGTGATGGATGGTGAGAAGATGGAGACTGACTCTGGCTCCCAGCAGCCTCTGCAGGTGAGACTGGAAGTGACCTGTGGAGTCAGAGGAAGTGAGACAGGAATTTACACTCTGGTGTTTCTGAGAATCTGATTGTCAGTGGGTGATGATTGTGTGTGTTCCAGGCGGATAGACAGACGGTTCTAGAGCCCAGTGGAGGAGAGCGATCAGTGGAGGGAGAAAGAGTTAAGAGAGAGAATGCTGAAATGACAGTCACAGAGGAGAGAGACGGCGATAGCGGAGGGAACCTCGAGACAGGTGTGTGTGTGTCTAATTTATATTTTTACAGACAAGATGGTGTGTGATGATGTAAGTTATAGATTATCTCCTTCTCTCTTTTAGACCGAGGGGAGAAGGATGAGATTGCGGGACGATGGAGGGAAGTAGAGCGGGATGAAGGGAGGAGACTAGCAGAGCTGGAGTTGGTAGATGGGACAGTTACCACGGCAGCAGCTGCTGCTCTAGGCGCCGCTGCTACTAAGGCCAAGGTAAGCCCCGCCCACAACCCTCAAACCACCCTATCACTGCTCACTTACCCCACCCATCAGCCAATCCCTGTCTAATGTCCATTAAACTGGCCTATCCCCCATTTCTTTCTTTCTACTGGCCTGTCACAACAGCCATAACTTAGGACCTAGCCAATCAACCACACCACACTCTCACCCCTTTTATGTGATCATATTTTTTTTGAAAGTTGAAACTTATTTGGTAACTCACACACTGAGTATCCCAAACAACAGGAACACCTTCTCTTTTGCCCTCAGAACAGCATCAATTCGTTGGGGCATGGACTGTACAAGGTGTCCAAAGCATCCACAGGGATGCTGGCACATGTTGACTTCAATGCTTCCCACAGTTGTCAAGTTGGTTGGATGTCCATTGTGTGGTGGACCGTTCTTAATACACATTGGAAACTGTTGAGTGTGAAAAACCCAGCAGTGTTGCAGTTCTTGACACAAACCGGTGCACCTGGCACCTACTACAATGCCCCGTTCAAAGGCACTTTAATATTTTGTCTTGCCCATTCACCCACTGAATGGCACACATACACAATCCAGGTCTCAATTGGCTCAAGGCTTAAAAATTATTCTTTACCCTGTCTCCTGAGTGGTGTAGCGGTCTAAGGCACTGAATCTCAGTGCTATAGGCGTCACTACAGACACCCTGGTTTGAATCCAGGCTGTATCACAACAGGCCGTGATTGGGGCGGCGCACAATTGGCCCAGCGTCGTCCATGTAAATACGAATTTGTTCTTAACTGACTTGCCTAGTTAAATAAAAACATCTACACTGACTTTTGAAGTGTATTTAACAAGTGATATCAATAAGGGATCATTGCTTTCACCTGGATTTACCTGGTCAGTCTGATGGAAATACATGTTTTGTGTACAGCAAATAGATACAGTAATTCTCTCTCTTGCCCTCTCTCTAGCACCTAGCAGCGGTAGAGGAGAGGAAGATCAAGTCTCTGGTGGCTCTGCTGGTGGAGACTCAGATGAAGAAGCTGGAGATCAAGCTCAGACACTTTGAGGAGCTGGAGACCATCATGGACCGAGAGAAAGAGGCTGTGAGTATACAGATCTACATCTAGCCAATTGGGATCTAGTTTGGGGGAGCTACTAAACATTAATTTGGGTATTTCATAATGGTTCCTTATAAATGTAACGTTTATCTGTGTCCCTCTTTCCCTGCCCCTCTCTCACTGTGTGTGTAGTTGGAGCAACAGCGTCAACAGCTGTTGTCAGAGCGACAGAGTTTCCACTCTGAGCAGCTGAAACATGCAGAGATGAAGATTCTACAGCAGAGAGAGCAGCAAGCACCATACACTCCACAACAACACACAGGTCTGTATACACACACACACACACACACACACACACACACACACACACACACACACACGTTGTGTGTGTGAATGTCATGGTAAATATGTAATATCCATCTCTCACCTCTTCTTTAGGCCAGTCCATGCCCAGCCAGATGATGCCTACTGGGGGAAACTCTCTCACCATGGCCCCTCGACACCCTGGAGCTCCCAACGGCATGTGTGAGTACCCTCACCCCACACTGCCCCTTACCTCTAGAAAATGTTCACAAAAAATGTACCCATCATTTTAACATATTGAGGTTGTTTACAGTGCATTCGGAAAGTATTCAGACCCCTTGACTTTTTCTAAATTTGGTACGTTACAGCCATATTCTAAAATTTATTAAATTGTTTTTTCCCTCCCTCAATCTACACACACAATACCCCATTATGACAAAGTTAAAAACAGGTTTTTATACATTTTTGCAAATGTAAAAAAAAATATTCAGACCCTTTACTCAGTACTTTGTTGAAGCACCTTTGGCAGTGATTACAGCCTTGAGTCTTCTTGGGTATGACGCTACAAGCTTGGCACACCTGTATTTGGGAAGTTTCTCCCATTCTTCTCTGCAGATCCTTTCAAGCTCTGTCAAGTTGGATGGGGAGCGTCGCTACACAGCTATTTTCAGGTTTCTCCAGAGATGTTCGATCGGGTTCAAGTCCGGGCTCTGGCTGGGCCACTCAAGGCTATTCAGAGACTTGTCTTGAAGCCACTCCTGCGTTGTCTTGGCTGTGTGCTTAGGGTCGTTGTCCTGTTGGAAGGTGAACCTTCACCCCAGTCTGAGGTCCTGAGTGCTCTGGAGCAGTTTTTCATCAAGGATCTCTCTGTACTTTGCTCCGTTCAACCTCCCAGTCTATGCCGCTGAAAAACATCTCCACCGTATGATGCTGCCACCACCATGCTTCACTGTAGGGATGGTGCCAGGTTTCCTCCAGACAGAGTTCAATATTGGTTTCATCAGACCAGAGAATCTTGTTTCTCATGGTCTGAGAGTCCTTTAGGTGCCTTTGGGCAAACTCCAAGCGGGCTGTCATGTGACTTTTACTGAGGAGTTGCTTCCGTAAGGCCACTACCATCAAGGCCTGATTGGTGGAGTGCTGCAGAGATTGTTGTCCTTCTGGAAGGTTCTCCCATCTCCACAGAGGAACTCTGGAGCTCTGTCAATGACCATCGGGTTCTTGGTCACCTCCCTGACCAAGGCCCTTCTCCCCCGATTGCTCAGTTTGGCTGGGTGGCCAGCTCTTGGAAGAGTCTTGGTGGTTTCAAACTTCTTCCAGTTAAGAATGATGGAGGTCACTGTGTGTTCTTGGTGACATTCAATGCTGCACAAATGTTTTGGTACCCTTCCCCAGATATGTGCCTCGACACAATCCTGTCTCGGAGCTCAATGGACAATTCCTTCAACCTCATGGCTTTGAAATGCACTGTTAACTGTCAGGACGTTATATAGACAGCTGTATGCCTTTCCAAATCATGTCCAAACAATTCAATTTACCACAGGTGAACTTCAATCAATTTGTAAAAACATCTCAGGGGTGGTCAATGGAAACAGATTGCACCTGAGTTCAATTTCGAGTCTCAGAGCAAAGGTTCGGAATACTTATGTAAATAAGGTATTTCTGTTTTTTTTGTAAAAAAAAAATGCTACAATTTCTAAAAACCTGTTTTTGCTTTGTCATTATGGGGTATTGTTTGATGAAGAAATTTTGTTTTAATCGATTTTAGAATAAAGGCTGTAACGCAACACAATGTGGGGAAGGGGTCTGAATACTTTCCGAATGCACTGTATGTTGATTTAGTAATGCAGACAACTGCAGACGGAAGTTGACGATTGAAGTTGGGGAGGTGTATCTGCCACAGCCAAAAGTTGGTCATTGTTGTGGTTTTCCAACAGCAAGCCCCAAATCAACATAGCTGCCATTATTTTATTAAAGTTTTTCTTAATAAGGTCAAAATAAACTTGTCTCTACCACCTGTATCACACACTCACGAACTGAAAACATTTGTACAATTCATTGGTTAGAAAGGTTTCAAATATCACATTCACTTGTATCCACTGTGTCTTTTAAATCTCAGCAAAGTTGGTTCCTGTTTCAGTCACGGCTTTGGTCACATTCGCGTGGTCAAGCAAAAACACCTTAATTGACTATAGTGCCTTCCACAATGCAAGCAATGGCCTTTGATCACATGGATTTTATAAAGTTTATGCAGTTGACATGTAGGTGCAAGTCGGACAATTTTTATCCCCATAATGCCACCCACTTTTTAAAGGCTGTGACCAACGCTGGTCACTAACTGCATGAAACTGATCCGCTGGAACGCGCCCGCTCATGTAGTTTCTTCTTCTCTTCTGTCAGACCCACCAGCACAGCCTGATGGGATAGCTCCGACGCAGCCTGGTCCTCCAAGCACAGCCATACACAGCCGGGGAGCAGAAACATGAGACCACACACAGTACATATTTTGGATCCACAGTAAGAAACAGTCATGGTCATACAGATGCCTGGACAAGCAGTCATGGAATCTAATCTTCACATTGGACAGGTCCTCATATGTGACTGTCATTTTGATGTCATTTAACCATTGTTACACACACTTGCTGTATGCTTTATTGACCAGTGCTGAAGAGTATACTCAAATTGTGTTTTATATGAAACTATCGATCTGTGTACGTGTCCTTTTTTAGTGTGTGTGTGTTCAATGATGTTGGACGTGATACACTATTTTACAGGACATTGACATCACACAGATACAGTACTGGATACTGACCAACAAGTATAAAATAAATACATCACCATACTCTTAACTAGCTGAAACATTGGAACTTAATGGTACTAGTGGCTAATTTGGGAGAATATCAGTCATCATCTTGAGTCTGATGGTGAGTGTTTTAGAGGAAAAGTATTCTAGGTTGGTTTCTTTCATTGTCACCCTCATGATGGCCTTTCATAAAAACTAAAATACCTTAAACAAGTAAAAGTCACCTGGTAAAATACTACTTGAGTAAAAGTATTTGGTTTTAAATATACTTAAGTATCAAAAGTAAAATTATAAATAATTTCAAATGACTTAAGAAATGGCACAATTGTCTTTTATTTACGGATAGCCAGGGGCCTCTCCAACACTCAGACATAATTTACAAACAAAGCATGTTTCTGAGCTACAGTATCTGGTGGTTTTGACCACCAAGTCATTTGAAATTATTTATAATTTTACTTTTGATACTTAAGTATATTTTAAAACCAAATACTTTTTCTCAAGTATTTTACCGGGTGACTTTTACTTGTTTAAGGTATCTTTACTTTTACTCAATGACAATTGGGTATTTTTTTTAATGCCATTTTAATAATTCTATTAACTGAAAAAAATATTAGGAAGTACACACAAGGGGTAGAAGTTTAGGCTGGTTGTATGGAGTTGCTGGACTGATGTCAAGTCAGTTTGTTTGGCTTGGCTTTATGATCATTTTAATGATGTGTCAATACAGTGCCGACATTCCATTGATAAGAGCAACAGAGCGATAGAGTTTGTCCTAAATATAAGGCTCTGTTGCTCTTATCAATGAAATGTTAAACCAAATCTGTAATATTTCCAGTCATTTCAACAAATGAAATATTTGAATTGGACTCCCATCACATGCATAACTTGAGATGAGTGCAATACCACAAAGCTCAAACTGCCATTACACGATGCGGTTTGTACGTAATTTGATGCCCTTTGCGACCACGTTAGGTCGGTTGAAGTCGAAGTTTACATACACTTAGGTTGGAGTAATTAAAACTCATTTTTTCAACCATTCCACAAATTTCTTGTTAACAAACTAGTTTTTGCAAGTTGGTTAGGACATCTACTTTGTGCATGACACAAGTAATTTTTCCAACAATTGTTTAGACAGATGATTTCAATGTATCACAAATCCAGTGGGTCAGAAGTTTACATACACTAAGTTGACTGTGCCTTTAAAACAGCTTGGAAAATTCCAGAAAATTAAGTAATAGCTTTAAAAGCTTCTGATAGGCTAACTGACATCATTTGAGTCAGTTGGAGGTGTACCTGTGGATGTATTTCAAGGCCTACCTTCAAACTCAGTGCCTCTTTGCTTGACATCATGGGAAAATCAGAAGAAATCAGCCAAGACCTCAGAAAACAATGTGTGGACCTCCACAGGTCTGGTTCATCCTTGTGACAATTTCCAAATGCCTGAAGGTACCACGTTCATCTGTACAAGCAGTAGTATGCAAGTATAAACCCCATGGGACCGTGCAGCCGTCATACCGCTCAGGAAGGAGACGTGTTCTGTCTGCTAGAGATTAACGTACTTTGGTGCAAAAAGTGCAAATCAATCCCAGAACAATAGCAAAGGACCTTGTGAAGATGCTGGAGGAAAAGGCTACAAAAGTATCTATATCCACATAACCTGAAAGGCCGCTCAGCAAGGAAGAAGCCACTGCTCCAAAACCGCCATAAAAAAAAAGCCTGACTACGGTTTGCAACTGCACAACGCTAATGTCCAAAAAGTAAACTTTGGAACAATATTTCTAACATTCGAATGTGGGAAATGGGCAGATGTAGAAAACTGTCATATTGGTTTTCATTTTGTGATATTATTAAAAACTGTATGAACCAAATACTTTAACTTAAGAATGATACCCCCTTTATCTGTCAAGTTGTCTATGTGATATGAAAATGGATGAAACTATTTTTGTTAAGATAGGAATGTCATTTTAGGAGTCATAAGAGAACTTCTAATCACGCCCCGAATGAGGTCAGTGTGATGGACTGCCCTTTCCGACCAGAGTGCTTAAAAGGACTAAGAATTAACATATTAGACCAGAAAAGCGTGGAGCGTTAGCTACATGTTGGAAATGGTTGAAACTCTGAACCTCGAAACGACGTGAAGAAATAAACTCACCTTCCTTTAGACCAGAGAGACGAAGAGCTGGAACTCATGTCCACAACTAAGGACATTGTGACCTCTGGTGGACAATCAGAGCCTTACGCCCACAGGAGAGCCCACCGAAACAACCTTCCCGAGGGGGCTTGGTTCTAACCGAGATAGACGAACGAAGGCATTCAACATGTAAATACATCCATTATTTTCTTACCCCAAAACGGGTGGTGGGTCATGTGCAAGGTATATGATCGTGAGACTAGTTATAGAATGTATCAACGATAAATGTCCCTTTTTCCTCTCTCTATTTCCCCTTCTCCATCTAAGATGTAACAAGCCATCATATCTTGTCAGTCAACTAGGGACCGTTGTCTCATGTAAGTGTGTATTCTGGAATTATTTAGTAAATAAACCAATTTGTGGAGTACTGAATAATGAGCAAGGTTGTGGATTCTTGCAGATCCAAGAAAGTCACAACTGTTCAGAATGAGAATTGATATGAGGTAATGATTAATAAGTGACTTATCGATAACAAATCTTCTAGAGTTTAATTCGGGAGATGGTAACTCGTTAAACAACTTCTTCCATGGTGCCCCAATTCCTAATGAGTTAATTGTTACATGGTTAATTTAGTCGGGAAACAATTAAACATAGTTAGTGGATTAAATAAATAGTCATCAGATTAAATGAAAGTCAAGTCATGACAACTGGTAGGGATGGAAAGTGAGGCACTGCAGGGATAGCAGTCATGGGACCAGAGGTGAAGAGAGAAGTCATCAGTGTCAGTGGGGATGAGCCACCACTGGAGTGTCAAAGGCAAATGTAGTAACCAGGTCGTTGGAGCATGGGGGGGGCTGCTTTCCTTCACCACAGAGGAAGCCAAGTACATGCATTGTCCAGAGGCAGTGACAGCTGAAAACAGGCAATGGCAGTTGTAGATTGCGCCACCAAAATGAATGTCCAGACCAATAACGATGGAGTGGTAGTTAACCAACTCCTAACAGCGACAAGGGTGAGCCGAGCAGATGTCTCTAGTACAAGAAGGCCAAGGACGGGGGGACCTGATGTGGAGAAAGGTCAGCAGAGAGAGGGTGAGCTGCTGCTGGAGCAGCGATCACGGCTAGATGGGGAGAGGTTCTCACTGGCAGAAAGAGGGAGTGCGCAAAGAGAGGAAGAGACTGGATGCAAATTGAAGTGGAGGGGGTTGGGTGGAGGAAGCCAGGCGGCCGTTGGGAGGGAATGGTGAGGCGGAGCATTAAACTGGAACATTTAGGCAATCGGCTCACTGAACAGAAGTCACAGCTGTGAGGAACAGTAGCAGCAGGCACATATAGCTGGCTGGGCAGTCGTTGCTGGCAGAGAAGGTGAGACACTGCAGGGGTGGCGGTAACAGGACCAGTGGGACCATAGGCGAAAATTTAGTTTGTCGCTGGTGGAGAGGGAGGGTAGTCATTGGCAGAGAGAGGGGGTGAGCCGCTACTGTTGCAGGGACAGCGGATGAGTAGGCAGGGAGGGGAGGAGACGCTGCAGTGGAGGCAGCGGGACCTTAAGGAAAGAGCATGGTCGAAACTGGCAGATAGAGGGTGAGCCACTGGACTGAGATGGGGCCATTGGAACCTGGGGCTGGGGGAGGGGAGATGGAGGCTTTGAAGAGCAGGCAAGGAAGCCGGGAGGCCAGAGCAAGACCTGAGCGAAAGAGGTCAACACTGGCAGGGAAAGAGGGTGACCCACTGCCAGTGCAGCAGTCACAGGGCCTGTGGGACCTGAGGGTGGAGAGGAGTCGGAGGCTGTGAAGACAGCAGGTAGTCGAGAGGTCAGAGAGACCCGAGGGAAAGAAGTCGGCACTGACAGATAGAGGGTGAGCTATCTGTGTTTAAACCCTTTACAATGAAGATCTGTGAAGTTATTTGGATTTTTATGAATTATCTTTGAAAGACAAGGTCCTGAAAAAGGGATGTTTCTTTTTTTGCTGAGTTTATTAGAGAGCGGGGGGTGATAATGATATCACCCAAATGGTTTCCTTCTAAACAGCCACAAGCTTTGCAGTTATACATGGTGAGCACACAGGTCATGACTCATGTTATGCCTGATCTGCTGCAACAAGATAAGATAACTATTTTTCAGGACCCTGTCTTTCAAAGATAATTAGTAAAAATCCAAATAACTTCACAGATCTTCATTGTAAAGAGTTTAAACATTGTTTCCCATACTTGTTCAATGAACCATAAACAATTAATGAACATGCACCTGTGGAACGGTCGTTAAGACACTAACAGCTTACAGACGGTAGGCAATTAAGGTCACAGTTATGAAAACTTAGGACACTAAAGAGGCCTTTCCACTGACACTGAAAAACACCAAAAGAAAGATGCCCAGGGTCCCTGCTCATCTGCATGAACGTGCCTTAGGCATGCTGCAAGGAGGCATGAGGACTGCAGATGTGGCCAGGGCAATAAATTGCCATGTCTGTACTGTGAGACGCCTAAGACAGCGCTACAGGGAGACAGAACGGACAGCTGATCGTCCTCGCAGTGGCAGAACATGTGTAACAACACCTGCACAGGATCGGTACATCCGAACATCACACCTGCGGGACAGGTACAGGATGGCAACAACAACTGCCCGAGTTACACCAGGAATGCACAATCCCTCCATCAGTGCTCAGACTGTCCGCAATAGGCTGAGAGAGGCTGGACTGAGGGCTTGTAGGCCTGTTGCAAGGCAGGTCCTCACCAGACATCACCGGCAACAACGCCGCCTGTGGGCACAAACCCACCATCGCTGGACCAGACAGGACTGGCAAAAAGTGCTCTTCACTGATGAGTCGCGGTTGTGTTTCACCAGGGGTGACGGTCAGATTCCCTTTTATCGTTGAAGGAATGAGCGTTACACCGAGGCCTGTACTCTGGAGTGGGATCGATTTTGGAGGTGGAGGGTCCATCATGGTCTGGGGCGGTGTGTCACAGCATTATCGGACTGAGCTTGTTGTCATTGCAGGCAATCTCAACGCTGTGCGTTACAGGGAAGACATCCTCCTCCCTCATGGGGTACCCTTCCTGCAGGCTCATCCTGACATGACCCTCCAGCATGACAATGCCACCAGCCATACTGCTTGTTCTGTGCGTGATTTCCTGCAAGACAGGAATGTCAGTGTTCTGTCATGACCATCGAAGAGCACGGATCTCAATCCCATTGAGCACATCTGGGACCTGTTGGATTGGAGGGCTAGGGCCATTCCCCTCCAGAACTGTCAGAGAACTTGCAGGTGCCTTGGTGGAAGAGTGGGGTAACATCTCACAGCAAGAACGAGCAAATCGGGTGCAGTCCATGAGGAGATGCACTGCAGTACTTAATGCAGCTGGTGCCCACACCAGATACTGAATGTTACTTTTGATTTTTGACCACCCTTTTGTTCAGGGACACATTATTCAATTTATGTTAGTCACATGTCTGTGGAACTTGCTCAGTTTGTCCCAGTTGTTGAATCTTGTTATGTTCATACAAATATGTACACATGTTAAGTTTGCTGAAAATAAACGCAGTTGACAGTGAGAGGACGTTTCTTTTTTTGTCATTTGCTTAGGTGGAGCTGTCAAGAAAGTATGAGGATCCTTTGCACTCTTTATTAGATGTGTTCTTTGGAATGTTTGGGTTTTCTTCCTCATACTCTCGTCTCTTTGTTCAGGCTTGTTTGGTAGAGAATGCTGGCCTTTCGGGAGCTGTAAGTGCAGGGACTTAGGCTTTGTCAGATGCCAAATCATAATCTGAGGCTGGGAGAGAAACTAGGTCCAGAGCTAGTTTGGGGGCATGAGTCTGAGGCATAATCTGAGGATTGGAAGCCAAATTGGTGTTGGGGGATGTCATCATGCGGTAAAATGGGTGGAGGTGGCTGTGGACAGAATAAGAACAAATCTTTGATACTAATTACTAGTCTGCTGCTAGGAATTTGGTACCATTGAACGAGAAGACCGACAACCGCCGAAACATCTATTCTATAACAACATTGCTGAATGTTACTCTGAACTATCCATTCTAACCACGGCAGAGAGAGAGGGCGGACAAACTCTCTAAAAGAAACAAACTTTCCAACAGAGATCACGACGACACACTGAGCGTAAATATATTGATTGATTGCAATTATTCCCGAATGAGTGAGCGTTCATGTGCAAAGGATTAGAATTTCAATTGTTATAATTATCAACTCAGTCGACCCCCACTTCCCTTTTGTCCACCAATCTGCGATACCGGTTTATCCCACTAGGGAAGCTCCTCTATCATTTCCTTGTAACTATATCCACTGTTTGTTTATGCATTTCTGTGATTATTTAGTTAGTAAATAAATGATTTAAGACAATTGATGTATGGATGACTCATAGTAAAGACTGCGTTCGTGCAGATAACCAACAATTTACGACGTTTGGAATGAGATTAACGCGAGGTAAAGAATAATTCATTAATTAGAAGACTAATTGATCAGATATTAAAATATCTGAAAGTTATATTAGGAAAATTATAACTTTGTAATCTGAATATTTTCCTTGGTGCCCCGACTTCCTAGTTAATTACAGTTACATGATTAAGTTAGTTTAATCACGTAAAAATAATTACAGAGAATTTATTTGATAAAAATAAGTATTCAGTTTAATGATGCCAAAGACACGACACTAGTTATAGTTTCACCAGGTAATACATTGTGATGTAACTAGAAGAGAGGCTGAGTTCACGTCAATGAACCAGATATAATGTATTGCCCTTGTTTTGTGCTTCCATACACTCAGGCTGTTGAATTAATGTTTTTCATTTATCATTTGTAGAAATAAGTAAAAGACTTGCCTATTTATGTATCAAACTAAATGATATGTATTAATCCATACTTCTTTTATGTTCAATTCCGTTATTTGTATCTAAGTAGACATTGTGTTTACAGCCCTAAATAGTTGTTTGGGAAATGTAGCTGTAGTTTTAGATGTATTTAGTAAAAGGAATCATAATAATCACATGTGAAAATGCAGTTTATACATTTTTTTAACACAGTTCCATGTTCTCAACACAACAACACCTTGAAACACACAAACTATGACTATCTATGGTGGAGGTTGGTTGTGATGTCTGAATCCTCCAGCAGGGGGCGGGGTCACATCATGCATTCATCTAGTTACCCTTTTCTTCTATAACAACAGAAGCAGTACCATTTCAGACTGGGCAGAGCCATAGAGAGAGCGAGAGTCCAACCCTTATTTTTGCCATAATCACACGTAAACATGCACACACACAAAATAAGACTTACTCTCATGACCAGTTTTGTAGACATAATAGCAGCCAACTGTGACAGCAGCTATTACCTCCAGTCCCAACAGAGCAGGCGTGGAGACTGTTGCTACTCCCACTGTAAGGGCATATTGACCAACACCTAACGTTAACCAGTGCCTGGGGAGAAAGAGAACAGTCGCTTTAACTGTAAATGAAACAGTGTTGAAAAGATTTCTTTCAATCACTTTGGTGCAATTTTCACAAACATATGGTAGGGGAGAGTGGGGTAAGTTGAGCAAAAGAGGTAAGTTGAGCCACACTTGTTTCTAGGAAACCATATACAAATGGAATAATTTTACCAAATATTTAAGAAGAGGTCATCATTTCATGGAGTCTGTGAAGGAAGAAACCTCTGGAAACAGTGGTAAGCAAGTTAGGTCCAAAAAACAGATTTCACAAAGACAAATTAATTTATTGCGTTAGAGGTTTCATGATGCTTGTATCTAAACTAAAGTATATCATTTTAAGATTGTTCTGTACATCATTTGGGGTCTCCATAAGCATAAATATGAGGTCCTAAACCTAGCATGAAAGTGCATCCTTGTAGCTGTGTGGGCTAATATACTCAAAATGTTTGCCTTTGAGGTAAGTTGAGCCAATGGTTGACTCAATGGCAAGTTGAGCAAATTGAATTGTTTTCTTCCCAGGTGTAATGCAAGACATTAGCACTGGTATATGTTTAAAGTGTTTAATAAAGTACAACGTGTTTGTTAGGTGTTAAGCCTGTGTTAAAAGATGCTTAAAATTATTAAAAGACAAAAAAGTGATTTGTGTTGAATTGTGATTGGGAAATAATAAAGATAGACATGGTTTTAAAAAGGTAGTGGTAATATTTCATTCAGTACAGACATTTGTAGGCGGCTAAAAAGGTAAAAAGTTAGAGGAAACTTGCCATAGTCTTCTGAAAACCTAACCGTGGGTTACAAATTCCAGGCAGCAAAATGTGAAGGCTGTGCAAGGAGTTTGTAGACCTTCACTAGCCACTGTAAAAGTATATATTTTTACACCATAAATGTATCAATTGAGAACAATTTGGGTTGAAAGGTCAAACCAAATCATATATGGATATGGCTGTAAATACTGCAGCATCATTCTCCACCAGCCAGTGTGCTTCAAAAGGCCAAGGCAAATTGGAAAGTGCTACCATTTGAAATGATTGTGTACAATGCACAATGCACATAACCAAGCTACACTATACATTTTTACTGTGAACCTATCATTATCTGGCAGGTAGCCTAGTGGTTAAGAGTATCGGGCAAGTAACTTAAAGGTTGCTGGTTCAAATCTCCAAGCCAACTAGGTGAAAAATCTGTCAATGTGCCCTTGAGCAAGGCACTTGAACCTAATTGCTCCAGCATCAATAATGGTTTATCTCTGGCTGTTACACCACTCTCTGAGGAGGATAAGCAACAAAAAAAAGTCAAATTCACATGTGTATAAAACACACTTGTACATGTGTGAAATAGGATAAATGTAAGCAACCACCTTAATATTATCTGATGTATTGGTGACTAAACAAAACATTTTCATGAGAAACTTTGATTTTGCATGAATGACTCAATCAAAGGTTCTGAACTTCAGAAAGGGGGCATCACAAGTGTTATCAGTTAAGACTTTTGTACTAAGAGTTTTGAAAAAAATACCACTGTGGCTACATCTGAAAAATGATTGAAATAAACTGTAAACCCACTTTACATATACTGTCTGACTGTTCACTACTAGGCAAGACCTAACTGTGAATAAAGCTACACATTTCTGTTACCTTTTAGTAGAAAACTGCAACTCCGAGTAGAAGAAGCAAGCAAGTAGCAGAAAGAAGGTATACTCACGCTGTGAAAACCATAGTTGACTCTTAAAGATTGTAGATCAAATGCAACTGGTTCGTTGGACTGTTGGTTAAACTCCCCTGTTGAGTAGGCTAGAGATGACTGGGGAGAAAAATGGCAGGTTTCGTAGCAGGTTTGGAGTCTTTATGCAGCAGGTTAGAATAATTAACTTAGCAGGTTATGAGGAGTCGATTAAGGTTAGGAGAAGGGCTATGGTTAGCTAAAATGCTAAATCACATCTTTCGACTTCAATTTGACAAAAGCTGTATACGGTCTATCCCATCCCGTCTCCTGCCGCACCCTAGTGATAAGGAGATGCTCAATTGCATACTCCTCGCGTCCTCTCTCCCCACTCACCGTCTCCTTCTCAAAACCCATTGGATGAGTAAGTTATAGGTCTCTCCCTTCTGACCTTCTCCTCATATGGGTTTGGAGAAGGAGACGAGGAGACAGGAGAGATGACTCGAGGAGTATACAACGGAGAAAGGGTCATAGTTTTACTTTAATTTCTCTCGAACTTCAGTCTCCTCTCCTCCCCTTCCTAACCTCCCTCCATCCCTCCCTTTTTTTAGACCCAGCCTACACTGCTACTCCTTGATGGAGAAACAAGGAAAAGAAAGTTTGGAATACCAGTTGAATACTAATATAAATTGCGTTCTTCATTCCCTCTTTGATGGCAATCATTTTCTGACTAGTTTTAAAGGAAAGCAATAATATTTCATTCTTTCCTTTCATGTTTGATGGAAGGAGTTTTCTGTAGGCTAGTTGCAGTGGCGACCTGTCATTCAGGGCAGGTTTTTTTGGGGGGGGCTTTCCTGTTTTGCATGTTATTTTGGCATTAATACGTGTTACATATAGGGTTGCAAACAAAATATATATCCTTGATGTAATAAAGCCGCATACAAACATGGTCTCTTTTTTGTTTTCTTGAGCAAGGCAGCTCCAAAATGCAGGTGTTTCAGCCTAGCTCAGTGCATTCTGTGGTGGGGCAAGCCAGCAGAAAATACGGAGCGTTGTGCCGTGATTGGCTCAGTGTTCTGTCACTCATGGGGACACTACGTCACCGCCAAGTCTAAGGGTAGAGTTAGGAAATTCTAGCCCCCTGGGTGCTGCCATAGAGTTACATTAGATGTGCCCATCCAAGAAGGCTCAAGGTCATTGGCCACAGATAAAATGACTTCAAATGACGTTATATGTACAGTATCTTTAATTGGACTGATCATGTCAACATCATACTTTCAAAATCTTAGCTAGCAGTCATCATCATGAATCAAGTCGACAATCTACTGGCAAATCCTTTTTAATACTTGTCATATGAAGAGAAATAATGAAGAGAAATTATAGATAACGTATTACACATTACACAACAAGTTGGAAATCGCAAATTCAACAATGAGTGGTTTGGAAGGAATCGGTGACAGTAGCTAACTGCAAGGATTGCAAAGCAATCACTAGCCTGCTATTCAGTGAAGTGGCTGTGTGGTCCCAAATCTGAGATTAAGAGGCTCTTTTCCAAGTTTAAAATGAAAATTTTCAACATTGGCCATGCTGTAAATGAAGAATGATTTGTGCCACGCTCAAAACAACTGTTAGCTCGGAACTGCGAAAGCTTGACTTCAGTGAGTTCAAGACAAGACAAGAGCAACGTCCTGAAGATCAATGACATCATCATGATTCGACCTTGGTTTTTTCCGAGTTCCTAGTTGTTTTGAAAGCACCATAAATCCAGAGAATGACAGACTTGATGACAAAATTTGCCCATGAAAGACCGCTGTGCCACCTGCCTGTTCAAGTGAGCACAGCACAACAAGATGAGTCCAAAAATGTTTTGTTTGCTGCTGCATAAATGATGTAATATGCCAGGGAGATATGTATACCGTAGCTAAGAAAGTAATACTAAGTGTATGTTGTGTAGTAAGATGTTAGTAGTCCATGTGCCTCACCCTAATAATTTGGTCTATTTACCCCTTTTCATTTTGCCTACTGTTCTGACTTGGTGGTCCACATGTAGCCTATAATCTTTTTTGGAGAAATGTAATCATTGAATATTGTAAGAGCTTTCATTGTCTGCTTATATGCCCCCTTTATTTATCCTAAGGTTCTGACTTGGTGTACAGGGAAAACACTGTAAGAACGGCCCATGTTCACAGTAAGATGGCGCCGGAGAAGAAGGCAGACGTTTTACGTGCCCCTAGCCGATTGTGTTTTTTGTTTGTTTATTTGCATTGTTTGTAACTTATTTTTTTACTTATCTTGTACATAATGTTGCCGCTACCGTCTCTTATGACCAAAAATAAATTCTAGACATCAGGACTGCGATTACTCACCACAGACTAGCAGAATCCTTTTTTTCCTTTCATGACTCTGACGAGCCCAACCCGAAGGATATACTGCTTCCTTGGGAACAGACCCCGATCTCCGTGATCTTTGTGAAGAGGAGGCAGAGAAAGATTGGCCGAAGGGCAGGCTGCCTTCTGAAAATTTGTATGCGATCGAATAAACCCCCACTTCCCTCCATTCTGCTAGCAAACGTGCAATCCTTGGAGAATAAAATCGACGAGTTACGCGGAAGATTAAACTACCAACGGGACAGTTAAAACTGTAACATCTTATGCTTCATGGAGTCGTAGCTGGACGATGACAATATCAACATACAGCTGGCTGGTTATACAATGTACCTGGCAGAATAGAACAGCAGTGTATGGTAAGACAAGGGGTGGCGGACTATGTATTTTTGTAAATAACAGCTAGTGCACTATATCTAAGGAAGTCTCGAGCTATTGCTCGCCTGGGGTAGAGTATCTCATGATAAGCTGTAGCCCACACTACCTACAGAGAGAGTTTTCATCTGTATTCTTCGTAGCTGTTTACATACCACCACAGTCAGAGGCTGGCACTAAAACAGCATTGAATGAGCTGTATTCCGCCATAAGCAAACAAGAAAACGTCCACCCAGAGGCGGTGCGTCTAGTAGCCGGGGACATTAATGCAGGGACATTTTTATCCATTTTACCAAATTTCTATCAGCATGTTAAATGTGCAACTAGAGGAAAAAGAACTCTGGACCACCACACACAGAGACACACACACACACACACAACACCACACACAGAGACGCATACAAAGCTCTCCCTCGCCCTCCATTTGGCAAATCTGACCATAATTCTATCCTCCTGATTCCTGCTTACAAGCAAAAATTAAAGCAGGAAGCACCATTGAATAGATCAATGGTCAGATGAAGCAGATGCTCAACTACAGGACTGTTTTGATAGCACAGATTCCTCCGATGGCATTGAGGAGTACACCACATCAGTCATTGGCTTCATCAATAAGTGCATCGATGATGTCGTCCCCACAGTGACCATATGTACAGAAGCCATGGATTACAGGCAGCATCCTTACTGAGCTAAAGGCTAGAGCTGCCGCTTTCAAGGAGTGGGACTCTAACCCGGAAGCTTATAAGAAATCCCGCTATGCCCTCTGACGAACCATCAAACAGGCAAAGTGTGTCAAATCGGAGGGCCTGTTGTCCGGACCTCTTGCAGTCTCTATGGGGGAGCCACAGGGTTCCATTCTCGAGCCGAGTCTCACTCTGTATATATCAATGATGTCGCTCTTGCTGCGGGTGATTCTTTGATCCACCTCTACGCAGATGACACCATTCTGTATTCATCTGGTCCTTCTTTTGACACTGTGTTAATAAACCTCCAAACAAGCTTCAATGCCATACAACACTCCTTCCATGGCCTCCAACTGCTCTTAAACGCTAGTAAAACTAAATACATGCTCTTCAACCGATCGCTGCCCGCACCCGCCCGCCTGCCTAGCATCACTACTCTGAACGGTTCTGACTTAGAATATATGGATAACTACAAATACCTAGGTGTCTGGCTAGACTGTAAAATCTCCTTCCAGACTCATATTAAGCATCTCCAATTCAAAATTAAATCTAGAATCGGCTTCCTATTTCGCAAAAAAGCCTCCTTCACTCATGCTGCCAAACATACCCTCGTAAAACTGACTATCCTGCCGATCCTTGACTTCGACGATGTCATTTACAAATTAGCCTCCAACACTCTACTCAGCAAATTGGATGCAGTCTATCACAGTGACATCCGTTTTGTCACCAAAGCACCATATACTATCCACCATTGTGATCTGTATGCTCTAGTTGGCTGGTCCTCGCTACGTATTTGTTGCCAAACCCACTGGCTCCAGGTTGTCTATAAGTCTTTGCTAGGTAAAGCTCCGCCTTATCTCAGCTCACTGGTCACCATAGCAACACCCACCCGTAGCAGGCGCTCCAGCAGGTATATTTCACTGGTCATCCCCAAAGCCAACACCCCCTTTGGCCGCCTTTCCTTCCAGTTCACTGCTGCCAATGACTGGAACGAATTGCAAAAATCACTGAAGTTGGAGACTTATATCTCCCTCACTAACTTCAAGTATCGGCTGTCAGAGCAGCTTACCGATCGCTGCAGCTGTACACAGCCCATCTGTAAATAGCCCATCCAACCAACTACCTACCTCATCTACATATTTGTTTTTGTTTTCTGCTCTTTTGCACACCAGTATTTCTACTTGCACATCCTCATCTGCACATCTATCACTCCAGTGTTTAATTGCTAAATTGTAATTACTTCGCCACTATGGCCGATTTATTGCCTTACCTCCTTACTTAATTTGCACACACTGTATACAGATTTTTCTATTGTGTTATTGACTGTACGTTTGTTTATCCCATGTGTAACTCTGTGTTGTTGTTTTTGTCGCACTGCTTTGCTTTATCTTGGTCAGGTCGCAGTTGTAAATGAGTACTTGTTCTCAACTGGCCTACCTGGTTAAATAAAGGGGAAATAAAAAGAAATACATTTCAAAAAAGTGTCAATACAAGACTAAGATCAAATCGTACTACAGCGGCTCTGACGCTCGTCGGATGTGGCAGGGCTTGCAAACCATTACAGACTCCAAACGGAAGCACAGCCGAGAGCTGCCCAGTGACACGAGCCTACCAGTCGAGCTAAACTACTTCTATGCTCACTTCGAGGCAAATAACACTAAAACATGCATGAGAGCACCAGCTGTTCCGGAAGACTGTGTGATCACGCTCTCCGCAGCCGATGTGAGTAAGACCTTTAAACAGGTCAACATTCACAAGGCCACAGGGCCAGACGGATTACCAGGACGTGTGCTGCAAGCATGCACTGACCAACTGGCAAGTGTCTTCACTGATATTTTCAACCTCTCCCTGTCCGAGTCTGTAATACCAACATGTTTTAAGCAGACCGCCATAGTGCCTGTGCCCAAGAACACAAATGTAACCTGCCTAAATGACTATCGACCCGTAGCACTCACGTACATTGGGGAGAACAAGTATTTGATACACTGCCGATTTTGCAGGTTTTCCTACTTACAAAGCATGTAGAGGTCTGTAATTTTTATCATAGGTACACTTCAACTGTGAGAGACGGAATCTAAAACAAAAATCCAGAAAATCACATTGTATGATTTTTAAGTAATTAATTTGCATTTGCAAAAACAGACTAAACCAACAGACGGAGGAACAGACTAAACCAACAGAGGTAGGAACATTTTCTGGATTGTGTACCTATGATAAAAATTACAGACCTCTACATGCTTTGTAAACGCTTTGTATGCTTTGTATGCTTTGTATGCTTTGATACACTGCAAAATCGGCAGTGTATCAAATACTTGTTCTCCCCACTGTATGTATCCATGAAGTGCTTTGAAAGTCTGGTCATGGCTCACATCAACACCATCATCCCAGAAACCCTAGACCCACCAATTTGCTTACCGCCCCAACAGATCCACAGATGATGCAATCTCTATTCCACTCCACACTGCCCTTTCCCACCTGGACAAAAGGAACACTTATGTGAGAATGCTATTCATTGACTACAGCTCAGCGTTCAACACCATAGTACCCTCAAAGCTCATCAATAAGCTAAGGAACCTGGGACTAAACACCTCCCTTTGCAACTGGATCCTGGACTTCCTGATGGGCCGCCCCCAGGTGGTAAGGGTAGGTAACAGAACATCCGCCACTCTGATCCTCAACACGGGGGCCCCTCAGGGGTGAGTGCTCAGTCCCCTCCTGTACTCCCTGTTCACTCATGACTGCATGGCCAGGCATGACTACAACACCATCATTAAGTTTGCAGACGACACAACAGTGGTAGGCCTGATCACTGACAACAACGAGACAGCCTATAGGGAGGAGGTCAGAGACCTGGCCGTGTGGTGCCAGGACAATAACCTCTCCCTCAACTGGATCAAGACAAAGGAGATGATTGTCGACTACTGGAAAAAGATGACCGAGCACGCCCCCATTCTCATCGACCGGGCTGCAGTGGAGCAGGTTGAGAGCTTCAAGTTCCTTTGTGTCCATCACCAACAAACTAACATGGTCCAAGCACACTAAGACAGTCGTGAAGAGGGCACTAACCGGTGCCCCTGCACATTGACTCTGTATTGGTACCCCCTTGTATATAGTCTCGCTATTGTTATGTTACTGCTGCTCTTTAATTACTTAATTTAAAAAAAAACTGCATTGTTGGTTAGGGGCTCGTAAGTAAGCATTTCACTGTAAGGTCTACCTGTTTTATTCAGCACATGTGACTAATAAAATTTGATTTGATTTGATGTTCTGAATTCTGTCACCGTACATTTCAAAAGTGCTAAACCAATAGTTATATTGACTACGTACATCCTAGCTCGCTCATTAATGTCTTAATCGAAATTACAGATGGCCTCTTATCCGTTTGTCATTCCCTTATGCCACAGTTTGTACATCTCAATTGTCAGTAGAAACCACATTTGTTTAACTAGGTCAGCCGTATCAGCAGTGCTTTTTTTAAAGGTAGTAAATGAGGCTGAATGAACTGTTTTGCTGCCAGGCAACGCTCCCCTGATAGCCAGGTGTGTGGTAACATTTTGGGACTGCTGATGGGACAGCTTTATGTAGGCCCTAACAGTTTGTGGGCACCGTTTGTCACCGTTATAGTAAAATGAATGTTATGTTGTGTATTGGCATTCTTTTTGTTTCGCACCACCAAGATTTACATGCTAAAATGGCCACTGGCTAGATGTAAAGGAACACCCTGTTTCTGTTTGAAGGAAAGACTAAGACATGGTATATCTCAGGGATCTCCACTCTGGTCCACGGGATGAATCTTGTTTTGTATTCTTAATTTCTTACCGATACAAACATCAACATATTGCTATCAGATTCAACATTAATTCATTTGCAGACCTAAACAAATCATATCTACTTACTATGACTTCAGTTTGTAGTGCCTATAGATTTTTTAAATTAAACCATATGTTTTCCTGTTGATGTGGCTCTTGTATCGAAGTCTGCAGCTTAGCTTCTCAACATGTTGGGCTTTACAACCCAGGTGTTTTATGTTTTTGGTATATGAAAATAATAATATCAGGGCCTCCCGAGTGGCGCAGTGGTCTAAGGCACTGCATCGCAGTACTTACTTACTTACTTTATTGTCCCCATGGGGAAATTTTGTTGCAGTGCCATGTACACATTTAAAGTGGCGTTAAATACAAAACAAGATTGACAATACAACTTTTAATAACAGTCACGCACCAATAAATAAAATAAAATTTAAAATTTAAAATTTAAAAAAGAATAAAAGACTAGCCTGCTGGCCTTACGGGGTCAATGGGAACATTTGCCCGAGCTATTTAAGAGGGATATCACACCTGGCACAAATGATTGTCTCGTTCTATTTTTCCTGCTGAGGGGTGCCCTATACCTGCGCCCAGAGAACCTAATAGTTGCCGCCAGAGGGGAGTAATTCAAAGTCCAGGTACAGGGGTGCTTGGGTCTAAAATGATTTGTGTGAGCCTTAACGGGGGCCCTGACCTTACAAATCTATCAGGGCCTGTCTGTTTGACTCCAGTACCTTGCTTGCTGTGGTAATGAATCCTTCTCAGCATGTTTCTCTGACTGACAGTGGCATTTGCCAAACCAACATAAATAACCAAAGAAAGTCTAAAATACTCTCAATGAAAGGAATTTGGTAAAAAGAAGTCATAATAGTACAGACTTTTTTTGAAAGTACAGTCTCTGTTGGCTCTTTTTGTAGATCTGGTCTGTACATTTACTCCACTGAAGCTTACTGTCCAAAAAGACACCCAGATATTTATATTCCTCTACAATTTCTATATTCTGGCCTCTGATAGATGTTGCAGAGGTAGGTGTTGTACGCTTCCTAAAGTCTATGCACATCTCTTTGGTCTTGTTAGTATTGAGGACCAAGTGTGATTCCTCACACCACTCTACAAAGTTATCTAGGACCGGGCCATGATGTTCCTCGTCATCATGCAACAGGCTGATCAAGGCAGTGTCATCAGCGAACTTAACGAGGTGTCTGTCAGTATGGGAACTAGTACAACTATTAGTGTACAAGATGTACAGAAGTGGGGACAAAACACATCCCTGAGGAGAGCCTGTATTGGTATTGCGTATATCCGACACATGGGGACCTATTTTGACTCGCTYTGAGCGTTGGCTCAGGAAGTCCAACAGCCACAAAACCAGCCCCCCATCTAAGGAAAAGTCCCGAATGAGTCTCTGTGCCAGAATGTAGGGCTGGATTGTGTTGAAGGCAGAAGAAAAGTCAACAAACAGAACCCTGACATGGGATTTGGTACCTTCTAGATGTCTATAGACCATGTTAAGGAGGGTAAGAATGGCATCATCAACTCCTCTGCTGGTCTGATAGGCAAACTGAAATGGGTCGAGGAGCTTCTGGGTGACACTGAGAATATGACTTTTCACAATTTTCTCAAGGCATTTCATAACTAAGGATGTCAAAGCGACAGGGCGATAGTCATTCAGCACAGAGGGATTCGATACTTTAGGAATTGGTATAATTATTGATTTTTTCCACAATACTGGAACGTGTTGCTGGTTGAGTGAGGATTGGAAAATGTCTGTAAAAACACCAGCCAGTGGTCTAAGGCACTGCATCGCAGTGCTAGCTGTGCCACTAGAGATCCTGGTTTGAGTCCAGGCTCTGTCACAGCCGGTCGCGAACGGGAGATCCATGGGGCAGCGCACAATTGGCCCAGCATCGTCTGGCTTTGGCCTGCAGAGATGTTCTTGTGCCATTGCGCACTAGTGACTCCTTTGGCGGGCCGGGCACTGTGCACGCTGACACGGTCGCCAGGTGTACTGTGTTTCCTCCGACACATTGGTGAGGGAGGAAGGGTAAGGGAGGGGGGAAGGGAAAGGGATGGGGAAGGAAGGAGGGAGGAAGGAGGGAGGAAGGCTAAGGGATGGGGAAGGAAGGAGAGAAGTAAGGAGGGAGGGAGGGTAAAAGATGGGGAAGGAGAGAAGTAAAGAGGGAGGAAGGGTAAGGGATGGTAAAGGAAGGAGAGAGGTAAGAAGGAAGGGTAAGGGATGGGGAAGGAAGGAGAGAGGTAAGGGTGAGGTTAGAGGGGAAGGAACCCAGACCTCCAAAATCTCTAAGAGGATTAGAGTCCCCTCATTTCAACCCCCTTCACCCCAGTAACAAACACACACACACAGAGATTACAGAAAAAATGGGGAGAAGAAAAAGATGGGGAGTGGTGAGAGAGAGCTTTACACACACAGCGTCACACACAGCGTCAAACACACAGCGTCACACACACAGCTCCACACACAGCGTCACACACACAGTGTCACACAGCATCTTAGTCACAAAGGCTTAGCAGAGTGTCTGCCGTCTCAAACCGGGGGATTACAATCAGAATCCAGTCAGCACCGTCTCTATGTGTGTGTCTATGTCTTGTGGGTGTGTGCTTAGCAGGTGGAGGACCTCTCTTATATTCAGGGTGATGGGAGCCGCTAACAGAAAGAAACCCAGAGGAATAGACTAAACCAACAGACAGAGGAATAGACTAAACCAACAGAGGGAGGAACAGACTAAACCAACAGACAGAGGAACAGACTAAACCAACAGAGCAAAGGGAACAGACTAAACCACAGACAGAGGAATAGACTAAACCAACAGACAGAGAACAGACTAACCAAACCGACAGAAGGAACAGACTAAACCAACAGACAGAGGAACAGAATAAACCACAGAACAGCGGAATAGACTAACAACAGGACAGAGGAATACAGATAACAAGACAGAGGAACAGACTAACCAAACAGACAGAGGAATAGACTAAACAACAGACAGAGGAAAAAGAACCTAAACCAAAGACAAGAGGAACAAGACTAAAACCAAACAAAGAACAGAGGAATAGCTAAACCAAAACAGACGAGAAACAGACTAACCAACAGACAGAGGAACAAGACTAAACAACAGACAGAGGAACAGAATCAACCAACAGAGGGAGGACAGAACCTAAAGCCACAGGAGGAAGAACAACTAAACCAACAGACGGAGGAACAGACTAAACCACAGACGGAGGAACAGACCTAAACCAACAGACGGAGGAACAGAACTAAACCAACAGAGAGGAACAGGACTAAATAACACGTACAGAGGAACAGGGACTAAACCAAAGCCAACAGAGGAACCGACTAAACCACAGCAGAGGGAGACGACTAAACCAACAGGGGAGCACTAACCTCAGAGGGAGGAACGACTAAACCACAGACAGAGGACGAAAGAACGGACTAGAACGGCAACAAGAGGAGAAAACAGACTTAAACCAACGACGAGGAACGACTAAACAACTAGAGAGAACAGACTAACCCAACAGAGGCGAGAACAGACTAAACCAAACAGACGGAGGAAATGACTAAACCAAACAGAGGAGGAGGACTAGACACCAAACCCAGAGAGAGCAGACTAAACCAACAGACAGAGGAGAAAGAAACTAAACCACAGAGGAGGACGATAAACAAAGGGGGGAACGACTAAACCAACAGAGGGAGGAACGATACTAGAACCAACAGAGGGGAACGGACAACCAGGAACACAAACGCAGACGGGACTTAGAACGAGGAGAAGAGACTAACCAACAGAGGGAGGAAGAGACTAAACCCACAGGAGGAAATGGACTAAACAACAGAGGGAGGGAACGGAACCAAACCACAGAGGAGGAGCCGGACGCCCAAGAAACGTAAACCAACAGAGGGAAGGAAACGGAACTAAACCAACCAGAGAGGGAACGGACTAAACCACAAAGCACGCTAACAACGAGGGGGAAAACGGACTAAACCAACAGACTCGGAGGAACAGCTAAAACCAACAGAGGAGAGGGATGGTCTAAAACAAACAGAGGGAGGCTAACAAGGAAGAGAGCTAACTCACAGAGGGCGAAGGACAAAAAGAAGGACGAGCAAACCAACAGAGGGAGGACGACAAAAGAGAACTAAACCACAGAGGGAGGAACGGACTAAACCAACACAGAGGGCGGAACGGACTAAACCCACGAGGGAGGAGCAGGACTAAACCACAGAGGGAGGAAGGCCTACAGACGAGAAGGAACCCAAAACCACAGAGGCGGGAAGGACTAAACCCAACCGACGGGAAACAGACTAAATCACAGGACAGAGGAATCGGACTAATCAAGACAGAGGAACGAGACTAAAACTAACAGGAGGAACAGACTAAACCAAAGAGCAGCGGAACGGAATAACCCAACAGCAGGAGGAAGGACTAAACCCACAGAACAGAAAGGAAGGACTAAACCACAATCAGAAAGAGGAAGAGACCTAAAACCAAGCAGACAGAGGGAAAGGACTAAACCAACAGACAGAGGAAAGCTAACACAGAAGAGAAAGACACAACAGACAGAAGGAACAGACTAAACCAACAGACCAAGAGGATACAGACATAAACCAAAACGAGAAACAGAGGAATAGGAGCCTAAACCAGCACCGACAGAGGAAAGAGCACTAAACCAACAGACAGAACGGGAACAGAAACCAAACAACACCGAGGAATAGACTAAAAGACAGACGAGAGAAGCTAACACCAACAGAAGGGAACAAAGAACCTAAACACCCGGAGAGACAAGACCTTATACAGACGGATAGGAACAGACTAACGCAACAGGACAGGGGCTAGGGGACTAGGAACTAAACAGCGAGGAAAAGGACAGATAACCCAAGAAGACAGAGGAACGAGACTAAACCAAACAAGAACAGGAGAGAACAGGACTAACACCACAGAGGAGGACGGACTAAAACCAACAAGAGTGGAAAACAGACCGTAAACCACAGAGCAGGAACAGACCTAAACACGAACAGGGAGAGAACAGGACTAACCCACAGACGGCAGAACAGATCACAACCGCGAGAAAGACTAAACACACAACAGCAAACAGACTAACGGCGAGAGAAACGGACTTAAACCAACAGAGGGGGAACGGACTAAACCAAACAGAGGAAAGGAACGGGACTAACACAAACAGAGGGAGGAAGAGACCTACAAACCTAACAGAGGCGGACGGAAAACCCTAAGCTAAGAACCAAACAACAGAGGAGAGCGGATAAACCACAGCGGAGAGACTAACAACACACAGAGGAGATCAAGGTGAACGGACTAAATCACCAGGAGGAAATAGAGGCAGAATCGACTAAATCACAGAGGGAAGGAAGTGCCTAACACCACCAGAGGGAGGAACCGGACTAAACCCAAGAGGAGGGAAGGACTAACCAGAGGAGGGGACTAAAACAAACAGGGAGGGACTCCCGGGGGATCGACTAAACCAACAGCAGGGAGAACAGACTAAAAACCCACAGAAGGGAGGAACGGGACTACGTCACAGAGGGAGGACGGACTAAATCACAAGAGGAGCGACGGACTAATCAGAGCGGAGGAACCGACTAAACAAACAGGAGGGGGAACGACTTAACCAACAGAGGGGTGGAAACGGACTAAACCAACAGAAGGGGAACGGGACTAAACCAACAGAGGGAGGAACGGACTAACATCACCAGAGGGAGGAACGGACTAAACAAAAGGGAGGAACGACACTCCAACAGAGGGGGGAACGGACTAAAACCAACAGAGGGGTGGGAACGGAACTAAACCCAACAAGAGGGGGGGAACGGACTAAACCAACAGAGGGGAACAGGACTAACCACAGAGGGGGGAACGGGACTAAACCAACAGAGGGGGGGAAGGACTAAAACCAACAGAGGGGGGAACGGACTAAACCATCAGAGGAGGGGAACGGACTAAATCACAGAGGGGACGAACGGACTAAACCAATAGAAGGGGGGGAACGGACTACACCAACAGAGGGGGGAAACGGACTTAAACCAACAGAGGGGGGGAACGGACTAAACCAACCAGAGGGGGGAACGGCACCTAAACACCAACAGAGGGGGGAACGGACTAAACCAACAGAGGGGAGGAACGGACTAAACCAACAGAGGGAGGAACGGACTACACCAACAAGAGGGCAGGGAAGGACTAAAACCAACAGAGGGGAGAACGGACTAAACAACAAGAGGGGGGAAACGGACTAACCAACAGAGGGTGGAAGGGACTAAATCAACAGAGGGGGAACGACTAAACCAACAGAAGGGGGAACGGACTAAACCAACAGAGGGGGGACGGACAACCAACAGAGGGAGGAACAGGCTAAAAACCGAACAGACGGGGAGAACGGACTAAACCAACAGAGGGGGGACGGACTAAACAACAGAAGGGAGAAGAGACTAAACCAACAGAGGGGAGGAACACTAAACCAACAGAGGGGGAACGGGACTAAACCAACAGAGGGGGGGAACGGACTAAAACCATCAAGGGGGGAACGGACTAAATTCACAGAGGGACGAACGGACTAAACCAATAGAGGGGGGAAGGACTACACAACAGAGGGGGAACGACTAAACCAAAACAGAGGGGGGAACGGACTACACCAACAGAGGGGGGAACGGACTAAAACCAACAGAGGGGGACGGAACTAAACCAACAGAGGGAGGAACGACTAAACCAACAGAGGAGGAACGGACTAAACCAACAGAGGGGAGAACGGCACTAACCAACAGAGGGGGACGATAACCAACAGGGTGGAAGGGACTAAACCAACAGAGGGGAGAACGAACTAAACCAACAGAGGGGAACGACTAAACCAACAGAGGGTGGAAGGGACTAAATCAACAGAGGGGGGAACGGACTAAACCAACAGAGGGGGGCAACGGAACATAAACCAACAGAGGGGGAACGGACTAAACCAAACAGAGGGGGAACGGACTAAAACAACAGAGGGAGGAACGGACTAACCAACAGAGGGAGGAACGGACTAAACCAACAGAAGGGAGAAACGGACTAAACCAACAGAGGGGGGAACGGACTAACCAACAGAGGGTGGAAGGACTAAATCAACAGAGGGGGGAACGGACTAAACCAACAGAAGGGGGAACGGACTAAACCAACAGAGGGGGGAACGACTAAACCAACAGAGGGAGAACAGGCTAAACCAACAGGGGAGGAAGAGACTAAACCAACAGGGGAGGAAGAGACTAAATCAACAGACGGAGGAAGAGACTAAACAACAGAGGGGAGGAAAGACTAAACCAACAGAGGGGAGGAACAGACTAAACCAACAGAGGGGAGGAAGAGAACTAAACCAACAGACAGAGGAAACAGACAGTGGAGCAGAACGACCCAGACCAGGACAGAGCAGCCATCTCACCGGTAACAGATCTGAACACAGAGAGGATTGATGCTTGGATTACCACTGCTACACACACACTCACACATACTCATACACACACACACACACTGACAACACAAACACACACACAACACACACACACACACACACACACACAACACACACACACACACACACACCACCACACACACACCACACACACACACACACACACACACCACACACACCCACACACACACACACACACCACCACACACACACGACAGACAGACAGACAGACAGACGACAGACAGACAGACAGACAGACAGACACTGACACACTCCGCGTCTGGAAGGAGTCTGTGCTGCTGAGTAACTGGGTCTGGTGTGTGTGTGTGTCCTGGTGCATCTGTGTGTGTACCAGTGTGTGTAGCGCGGTGTGTCGGAGGACGGTGGTATGGCGCGCTGGGAGAGCTGGTCGTGGAGTTGGTCGTTAATGCTGTCTCTCCTCCTCTCTCTGTCTGCTCACGTAAGAACACAGCTGTGTGTGTGGTGTGTGTGTCTGTGTGTCTGTTTATTTGTGTGTCTGTGTGTGTGTTTATGTGTGTGTCTGTGTGTGTGTCTGTTCACTATTGCACCTCAAACGTCTGGAAATGTGGGCTCAACAGAGAGAGAGAGAGAGAGGAAACTATAAATCCATTATCTTCAGCATGTCATTATTTTGTCTGAAAGTGTCGCTGACTTTGGTATAGTAATGGAATGAGTGTTTTTTCTGTCTATTACTGCTAGTAATGAACTCTGGCTCTGGTAACTCTGATACATCACAGAGTGTAATCGATCAGCTGATAGCTTCTTTATTGATCACTGATGTTGTTTTGCCAACGGGCACTGCTGTCCAGATCATAAACACACACACACACACACACACACACACCACACACACACACACACACACAACACAACAACACACACACACACACACACACAACACACCAACACACACACACACACCACACAACACACACACACACACCACACACACACCACTGACACAAGCGTGCACACGTGCACACACTTGAATGCCCGTGCACGTGTGTGCACAATCACAAATACAAACACAGTTGGAGTTGATCAAACATTAGTGTAGAAGAGATAAGGAATTTGAATTTTGTGTGTGTGTGTGTGTGTGTGTGTGTGTGTGGTGTGTGTGTGTGTGTGTGTGTGGTGTGTGGTGTGTGTGTGGTGTGTGTGTGTGTGTGTGTGTGTGTGTGTGTGTGTGGTGTGTGTGTGTGTGTGTGTGTGTGTGTGTGTGTGTGTGGTGTCGCGCGTGCGTGCGTGCGTGTACTGCGATTGGAATGTGGGTGGACCCACCCTGTGAGGTCCATCTGCCCTGTGGCCCAGAGAGCAACATTCTGTCACAATGTATCACCGTCAACACAAGCACACACACTCATATTATGTGTGTGTGTGTTAGTGGCCAACCGGTATAGCTACCCATGAATCCTGTGCTCTCCTGCCAGGAGAGTTGCTGGGACTGAGCTCTGAACCAATCACAGCCAGCCAACCTGTTACCGTAGTCAGAGCCCTGTTTCTATGGCTACAGATCTGTTACTATGGTAACAAACTGTATGTGTAGTGGCATGTCCATACATTCTCTCTCGGCTCCTCTCCTTTCCGTCCTCTCCTTTCTGCTCCTCTTCTTTCTGCTCCTCTCTCTCTTTCTGCTCTCTTCTGCTCCTCTCCTCTCCTTTCTGCTCCTCTTTTTTCTGCTCCTCTCCTCTCCTTTCTGCTCCTCTTCTTCTGCTCCTCTCCTTTCTGCTTCTCTTCTTCCTGCTCTCTCCTCTCCTTTCTGCTCCTCTCCTTTCCGCTCCCTCTCCTTTCTGCTCTCTTCTTCTGCTCCTCTGCCTCTCCTTTCCGCTCCTCTCCTTTCTGCTCCTCTTTTCTGCTCTCTCCTCTCTTTCCGCTCCTCTCCTTTCTGCTCCTCTTCTTTCTGCTCCTCTCCTCTTCCTTTCCGCTCCTTTCTCTTTCCCTGCTCCTCTTCTTTCTGCTCCTTTCTGCCTCCTGCCTCCTTTCCGCTCCTCTCCTTTCTGCTCCTCTCCTCTCTTTCTGCTTCCTCTCCTTTGCTCCTTCTGCTCCTCTCCTTCCTGCTCCTCTCCTCTCCTTTCTGCTCCTCTTCCTCTCCTTTTTTTCTCCCTCCTTCCCTTTTCTGCCTTCCTTTTTCTCTCCTCCTCCTTTCTGCCCTCCTCTTCCTCTCGCCTTTCTGCTCCTTCTTTCTTCTGCCTTTCTGCTCTCTCCTTTCGCTCCTCTCCTTTCCTTGCTCCCTCCTCTTCCTTTTCTCCTCCTCTCTCTCTCCTTTCTGCTCCTTCCTTTCCACTCTTCTCCTCTCCTGTGTGTGTCCGTCAATAGATTGCTGTGAGTATTTCTACATGGTCAGTGTTTAACCTATAGCTGTAATCCTAATCTAATTTCATCTGGTGGTCAGTAGAGCATGTTAGAACATCACTGCTCCTAAATCCACACTGACCACACAGCTTCGCTTCACAGTATAGATGGAGGGAGAGCAGTTTTCCATTCATTTTAATTGAGCAACATCAGCTTCCTATCCCGGTACTCTGGATTTTGAATGATCATGGCTGCGAAGTGAATAAAATCCATTGCAATGGTGTTTGTCTGTCTCCTGTGTATGTGGTGGGTGTGTTCCTGATCTATTTGTTGTTTCTGATTGACCTGACAGGAGAACTCTCATTGACCACTGTCAGCAAGACGGAAGTCCAGCACAGCCAATCATCTTTTTCCTCCGCTGTAGAAAGGGCGGTGCTTATCGGTGATGACTCAGCAGAGCTGGATTGGTAGGTTTTAGGATAGCGGCTGGACTTCCTCCTCAGCGCCATCAATACGGTAAAACCCTCTCAAAGAAAGACAACTTCCCCCACTT
>NW_019942610.1:452894-472700 GCF_002910315.2 Salvelinus sp. IW2-2015 | reverse complement strand
GAGAAGAGATCACACACACACCACACACACACACACACACACACACACACACACACCAAACAACCACACACACACACACACACACACACACACACACACACACACACAACACACACAGAACAGACAGACAGACAGACAGACAGACAGACAGACAGACAGACACTGACACACTCCGCGTCTGAAGGAGTCTGTGTGCTGAGTAACTGGGTCTGGTGTGTGTGTGTGTCCTGGTGCATCTGTTGTGTGTACCAGTGTGTGTAGCGCGGTGTGTCGGAGGACGGTGGTATGGCGCGCTGGGAGAGCTGGTCGTGGAGTTGGTCGTTAATGCTGTCTTCCTCCTCTCTCTGTCTGCTCACGGTAAGAACACAGCTGTGTGTGTGTGTGGTGTTGTCTGTGTGTCTGTTTATTTGTGTTGTCTGTGTGTGTGTTTATGTGTGTGTCTGTGTGTGTGTCTGTTCACTATTGCACCTCAAACGTCTGGAAATGTGGGCTCAACAGAGAGAGAGAGAGAGAAGAGACTATAAAATCCATTATCTTCAGCATGTCATTATTTTGTCTGAAAGTGTCGCTGACTTTGGAATATAGTAATGGAATGAGTGTTTTTTCTTGTCTATTACTGCTAGTAATGACTCTGGCTCTGGTAACTCTGATACATCACAGAGTGTAATCGATCAGCTGATAGCTTCTTTATTGATCACTGATGTTGTTTTGCCAACGGGCACTGCTGTCCCAGATCATAAACACACACACACACACACACACACACACACACCACACACACACCACACACACACACAACACAACAACACACACACACACACAACACACACACACCAACACACACACACACACACAACACAACACACTGACACAAGCGTGCACACGTGCACACACTTGAATGCCCGTGCACGTGTGTGCACAATCACAAATACAAACACAGTTGGAGTTGATCAAACATTAGTGTAGAAGAGATAAGGAATTTGAATTTTGTGTGTGTGTGTGTGTGTGTGTGTGTGTGTGTGTGTGGTGTGTGTGTGTGTGTGTGTGTGTGTGTGTGTTGTGTGGTGTGTGTGTGGTTGTGTGTGTGTGTGTGTGTGTGTGTGTGTGTGTGTGTGTGTGTGTGTGTGTGTGTGTGTGTGCTGTGCGCGTGCGTGCGTGCGTGACTGCGTTGGAATGTGGGTGGACCCACCCGTGAGGTCCATCTGCCCTGTGGCCCAGAGAGCAACATTCTGTCACAATGTATCACCGTCAACACAAGCACACACACTCATATTATGTGTGTGTGTGTTAGTGGCCAACCGGTATAGCTACCCATGATCCTGTGCTCTCCTGCCAGGAGAGGTTGCTGGGACTGAGCTCTGAACCAATCACAGCCAAGCCAACCTGGTTACGTAGTCAGAGCCCTGTTTCTATGGCTACAGATCTGTTACTATGGTAACAAACTGTATGTGTAGTGGCATGTCCATCATTTCTTCCTCTCGGCTCCTCTCCTTTTCCGTCCTCTCCTTTTCTGCTCCTCTTCTTTCTGCTCCTCTCCTCTCCTTTTCTGCTCTCTTCTTTTCTGGCTCGCTCTCCTCTCCTTTCTGCTTCTGCTTCTTTTCTGCTCCTCTCCTCTCCTTTCTGCTCCTCTTTTCTGCTCCTCTCCTTTCTGCTCCTCTCTTTTCTTGCTCCTGCTCCTCTCCTTTTCTGCTCCTCTCTCTTTCCGCTCCTCTCCTTTCTGCTCCTCTTCTTTCTGCTCCTCTCCTCTCCTTTCCGCTCCTCCTCCTTTCTTGCTCCTTTTCTTCTGCTCCTCTCCTCTCCTTTCCTCCTCTCCTTTCTGCTCCTCTTCTTTCTGCTCCTCTCCTCTCTTTCCTCCTCTCGCTTTCTGCTCCTCTTTCTCTTCCTCTCTTTCTGCTCCTCTCCTTTCCGCTCCTCTCCTTTCTGCTCCTCTCCTCTCCTTTCTGCTCCTCTCCTTTCCGCTCCTCTCCTTTCTGCTCCTCTCCTCTCCTTTCTGCTCCTCTCCTCTCCTTTCTGCTCCTCTCCTTTCCACTCTTCTCCTCTCCTGTGGTGTCCGTCAGTAGATTGCTGTGAGTATTTCTACATGGTCAGTGTTTAACCTATAGCTGTAATCCTAATCTAATTTCATCTGTGGTCAGTAGAGCATGTTAGAACATCACTGCTCCTAATCCACACTGACACACAGCTTCTGCTTCACAGTATAGATGGAGGGAGAGCAGTTTTCCATTCATTTTAATTGAGCACATCAGCTTCCTATCCCGGTACTCTGGATTTTGAATGATCATGGCTGCGAAGTGAATAAAATCCATTGCAATGGTGTTGTCTGTCTCCTGTGTATGTGTGGGTGTGTCCTGATCTATTTGTTGTTTCTGATTGACCTGACAGGAGAACTCTCATTGACCACTGTCAGCAAGACGGAAGTCCAGCACAGCCAATCATCTTTCTCCGCTGTAGAAAGGGCGGTGCTTATCGGTGATGACTCAGCAGAGCTGATTGGTTTAGGGTTAGGACTAGCGGCTGGACTTCCTCTCAGCGCCATCAAACGTAAACCCTCTCACAGAAGACACTCCCACTTGGACTTCACTGAACAGGACGATCAGCCAATCAGAGAAGAGCTAACTGGCGAGGAATCTCAGGAACGCTCAGATGATATCATCAAGGTGGAGTTCCATAACCCCGACCGCCCCTTGACCCCTGACCTCTCGTCTGATTCTGATTGGCTGACGGCTGTAGTTCAGCCCCTGCAGCAGCGGGCGGGAGACCCCACAGCCTGGACTCTGTCAGATTTCTACGACTACCTGTCCCCCGACGACGAACTCTCCACCATAGATTCAACCCTTGACCCTGATCCGACCCTGACCCCTCCGACAGACATGGAGGATGAAAACCCCTCGCTCACTGGCTCCCCTGTCCTCAATGTTACCCCTGACAATGATGACCCCCAGCCCCCCTCTCAGTCTCAATCCCCCCCTCCTCCTTCCCCTCCTCAGGGGTCAGATGGGTGTGGTTTGGGCTTTGTGAGGTCAGAGGTCGGGGGTGAGTGTGTGTCTCAGTGTGACACACAGCCTGACTTCTGCTACAACAGAGGAGTTTGTACCATCGCTACGGGAATAGGAGCATTCTGCAGGTAATTTTGCACAATCATCAGTGGAAAGAAATACATGTACAATAATGTGGGTGGGGGCACGCTTAGTTGTTTGTATACTACAGAACAATATACGGCTGGTGTCTTTCTAACAAAACCAGAAAAGAGGACAGATAGACACCCCACTGACAAACATATACAAACATGCAGGGCCACAAGCCTTCTCAGCAGGGTCCTTGACGGATTAGGAGTGTATGGGAAGGCCAAGGGGGGGGGGGTCCATATGTCCTTACCCAACCTGAACCTCCCCTTCCACCTGTCAAACACAGAAACACACACACACCCTCTCTGATCCAGTTGATCTTATTATAGGACTAGTCTGGGCTGATCTCTCTTAATTACTGGACAGACTTCTGATCTAACCTAGGACAGACACATGTAGGGCCCTATAAATTCTGAGATGCAGAGAACAAGGACTGAATCACGGAATCCAGACATTAAAACAGAATTCAACAATATTCAAAAATGTATTGAACTTAGTAGGGAATCAAATAAATGTATTGGAAATGTATTAATTTGCCGAAGACATGAACAGAATGCATCAGTGATTCGTATTTCCTGCAACTTTCTGAAGAGGCAACAAGAATCCCTTTACCACTTTGTGTAGCTGTTAGCGATGGTGCTAATGAAAAAGCTAGTGTTAGATGGAATGTTAGCGATGATGCTAATGAAAAAGCTAGTGTTAGATGGAATGTTGGAATGAGGAAGATGGAATGAGTTTTGCAAACTCTACCGTATCATGTGCACTCCAAAAACACTGCTAAAAACAGCCTCTAGGTGAGCACTGCAATTAAAGGGTAACTACATGCAAAAATGTAAATCAAATAAAAAATGTCCCAAACCTCAATAGTGGTCTCCTGATGTGCTTTAAGCATTGCTGAGGACTTAGAACATCCAACGTTTCTGTTTTTCTACAGTAGCAGTACATCAACTCATAACTGTACATTGCTTTGTAACAACAATCGTCAGATAGCGCGGCAGTTTGTTTTAGAGACACAAATTCCTGAATTCTACTGCCTGTCTCCCCTGCCTCTCGCTAGATGTAATGTCCAGGACTATATGTGGAACAAGGGCTCTCGTTGTGATTGGGTGGTGACAGACTTCCAGGTGCTGTGTGTGGTAGTGGGTGTGGCCTCTACGACCCTCATCCTACTCATCATCATCATCGTCTTCTTCGCCAAACGACTCCACCGCCTGAGGATTGAGAATAGGCGACTCCGCAAACGCAGGTCAGTGTGTGTCTAAGAGAGAGAGAAAGAGAGAGAGAAAGAATCAAATCAAATTTTATTTGTCATATGCGCTGAATACAACAGGTGTAGACCTCACCGTGAAATGCTTTCTTAAAAGCCCTTAACCAACAATGCAGTTCAATAAATAGAGTTAAGAAAATACTAAATAAACTCAAGTGAAAAAAATATATCTGCGAGAGAGAGATACAGAGAAAGAGAGGGGAAGAGAGATACAGAGAAAGAGAGGGCAAGAGAGATACAGAGAAAGAGAGGGCAAGAGAGATACAGAGAAAGAGAGGGGAAGAGAGATACAGAGAAAGATGAGTGGGAGAAGCTACAGAAGAAGACGAAGAGGAAGAGAGCTACAGAGAAGAGAGGGCAAGAGAGATACAGAGAAAGAAGAGGGAAGAGAGATACAGAGAAAGAGAGAGGAAGAGAGATACAGAGAAAGAGAGGGCAAGAGAGATACAGAGAAAGAGGGGAAGAGAGCTACAGAGAAAGAGAGGCAAGAGAGATACGAGAAAGAGAGGGAAGAGAGCTAAGACAGCAAAAGAAGGAAGAGAGCTACAGAGAAAGAGGAGGGGAAAGAGATAACAGAGAAAGAGAGGGGAAGAGAGCTACAGAGAAAGAGAGGGCAAGAGAGCTACAGAGAAGAGAGAGGCAAAGAGAATACAGAGAAGAGAGGAAGAGAGCTACAGACAAAGAGAGGGGAAGAGAGCTACAGAGAAAGAGAGGGGGAAGAGAGAGCTAACGAGAAAGAGAGGGGAAGAGAGCTACAGAGAAAGAGAGGCAAGAGAGCTACAGAGAAAGAAGGGAGAGGAGTACAGAAAAGAGGGAAGAAGCTACAGAGAAGAGAGGCAAGAGAGCTACAGAGAAAGAGAGGCAAGAAGAGATACAGAGAAAGAGAGGGGAAGAGAGCTACATAGAAGAGAGGGGAAGAAGAGATACAGAGAAAGAGAGGGGAAGATAGCTAACGAGAAAGAGAGGGAGAAGCTACGAGAAAAGAGAGGGAAGAGAGAGTACAGAGAAAGAGAGGGAAGAGAGATACAGAGAAAGAGAGGGCAAGAGATACAGAGAGTTATGGTGATAACTAGTGAGGAAGGCCAGACATTGATGCAGCAGTAATAACTGTTCATCAGCTGAACGTAGACCAGCCTGACAGTGTGTGTGTGACAGTGTGTGTGTGTCTGAGATAAACGTTGTTCAGTCCGAGGGTTTAACCATTACATTCAAGAGAGAGAAAAGGGAGAGAGAGCCTTATTTATTAAACAATTCATATTGACAGTATAAAAGGCTTGTACATGACACGTTTGCACATCAATGAAAATCCATCTCTTTCCCTAACCCTCTTTCCCCCACACCTCTGTCCCATTCCTCTGTCCCAACCCTCTTCCCAACACCTCTCTCCCAAACTCTCACCTCTGTCCCATTCCTCTGTCCCACACCCTCTGTCCCATCCCTCTGTCCCATCCCTCTTTCCCCTACACATCTGTCCCACCCCTCTGTCCCACCCTCTGTCCCACACTTCTGCTCCACTTCTGTCCCGCACTCTGTCCCAACCTCTTCTCCATCCCTCTGTCCCATCCCTCTGTCCCACACCTCTGTCCCACCCTCTGTCCATCCCTCTGTCCCAACCTCTTTCCCCTACACCTCTGTCCCACCCCTCTGTCCCATCCCTCTGTCCACCCCTTTCCCCTACACCTCTGTCCCACCCCTCTGTCCCACACCTGTTTTCCATCCCTCTGTCCCACACTCTGTCCCACACCTCTATCCACCCCTCTGTCCCACCCTCTGTCCCACACCTCTGTCCACCCCTCTGTCCCACACTGTTTTCCATCCCTCTGTCCCACACCTCTGTCCCACACTCTATCCACCCCTTTGCCCATCCTTCTGTCCCAACCCTCTGTCCCCCCTCTGTCCACACCTCTGTCCACCCCTCTGTCCCATCCTCGTCCCACCCCTCATCCCATCCCTCTGTCCCACACCTCTGTCCACACCCCTGCTCACACCTCTGTGCCACCCCTCTGTCCATCCCTCTGTCCCATCCCTCTGTTCCTCTCCTCCTTCCCTCGCTCCAGTCTATACCGTCCACACAGCGAGATGCAGACAGATGCTTCTCTGTTTCACGGCGCAAGATGGTCCCATGCCAACGTAAGGAAGCTGTGTGACTCCCCCCCCCCCCCCTCAACCCACGCTCACAATCTGGCTTACTATGACAACATTATCTGTCAGGTAACTAACTCCTGACCTATAAACCCTGACCTCTAACCTTTGACTGACCCTAACCTTAAGCCCTAACCCTGGCTAGCTGTTGTCAGTCTGTCTCAGTCCATTAGTCTGTCTGTCTGTCTTATAGAATGTGTCTGCACGTGCACCGCGCGCGCGCGCGCACACCACACACACACACACACACACACACACCACACACACACACACACACACACACACACACACACACACCACACACACACACACACACACACACACACACACACACACACACACACACACACACACACACACACACACACACACACACAACCACACACACACACACACACTGTTCCCCTTTAAGATGTGATTTCCACCTGCAGCAGCGAAAAGCAGCTCATCTGGGAGTATAGCCTAGACACCCTTACTGTCAGGTAAGCAGAAGCACAACAGTGGCCAGTTTCCCCAGCTGAATAGGCTTTAACCTTACCAAGCAGGAAACTGCAAACTGTACGTAACCCAGATACCTCCATTCAGCTTGGCAACCATTACTGGCCACGAGACTTCTTACATTACATTTACATTTAATCATTGCAGACGCTCTTATCCAGAGCGACTTACAAATTGGTGCATTCACCTATGATATCCAGTGGAACAACCACTTTACAATAGTGCATCTAACTCTTTAAGGGGAGGGGGGTTAGAAGGATTACTTTATCCTATCCTAGGTATTCCTTAAAAGGGTTTCAGGTGTCTCCGGAAGGTGGTGATTGACTCCGCTGACCTGGCGTCGTGAGGGAGTTTGTTCCACCATTGGGTGCCAGAGCAGCGAACATTTGACTGGGCTGAGCGGAACTGTACTTCCTCAGAGGTAGGGAGGCGAGCAGGCCAGAGTGGATGAACGCAGTGCCCTTGTTTGGGTGTAGGGCCTGATCAGAGCCTGAAGGCGGAGGTGCCGTTCCCTCACAGCTCCGTAGGCAAGACCATGTCTTGTAGCGGATGCGAGCTTCAACTGGAAGCCAGTGAGAGAGCGGAGGAGCGGGGTGACGTAGAGAACTTGAGGTTGAACACCAGACGGGCTGCGCGTTCTGGATGAGTTGAGGGGTTTAATAGCACAGGCAGGGAGCCCAGCCAACAGCGAGTTGCAGTAATCCAGACGGAGATGACAAGTGCCTGGATTAGGACCTGCGCCGCTTCCTGTTGAGGCAGGGTCGTACTCTGCGAATGTTGTAGAGCATGAACCTACAGGAACGGGTCACCGCCTTGATGTGAGTTGAGAACGACAGGGTGTTGTCCAGGATCACGCCAAGGTTCTTAGCACTCTGGGAGGAGGACAATGGATTGTCAACCGTGATGGCGAGATCATGAATGGGCAGTCCTTCCCCGGGAGAAGGAGCTCCGTCTTGCCGAGGTCAGCTTGAGGTGGTGATCCGTCATCCACACTGATATGTCTGCCAGACATGCAGAGATGCGATTTGCCACCTGGTTATCAGAGGGGGAAAGAGAAGATTAATGTGTGTCGTCTGCATAGCAAATATGAGAGACCATGTGAGGATATGACAGAGCCAAGTGACTTTGTTATAGCGAGAATAGGAGAGGCTAGAACAGAGCCTGGGGGACACCAGTGGTAGACGCGTGTGCGGAGACAGATTCTCGCCACGCCACCTGGTAGGAGCACCTGTAGGTAGGACGCAATCCAAGCGTGGGCCGCCCGAGATGCCCAGCTCGGAGAGGGTGAGGAGGAGATCTGATGGTTCACAGTATAAAGGCAGCCGATAGGTCGAAAGGATGAGAGCAGAGAGAGAAGAGTTAGCTTTAGCAGTGCGGAGCGCCTCCGTGACACAGAGAAGAGCAATCTCAGTTGAATGACTAGTCTTGAAACCTGACTGATTTGGATCAAGAAAGTCATTCTGAGAGAGATAGCAGGAGAGCTGCAAGGACGCACGTTCAAGAGTTTTAGAGAAAAGAAAGAAGGGATATGGTCTGTAGTTGTTGACATCGGAGGATCGAGTGAAGTTTTTTTCAGAAGGGGTGCAACTCTCGCTCTCTTGAAGACGGAAGGCGTAGCCAGCGGTCAAGGATGAGTTGATGAGCGAGTGGTAAGGGAGAAGGTCTCCGGAAATGGTCTGGAGAAGAGAGGAGGGGATAGGGTCAAGCGGGCAGGTTGTTGGGCGCCGGCCGTCACAAGACGCGAGATTTCATCTGGAGAGAGAGGGAGAAAGAGGTCAAAGCACAGGTAGGGCAGTGTGAGCAGAACCAGCGGTGTCGTTTGACTTAGCAAACGAGGATCGGATGTCGTCGACCTTCTTTTTAAAATGGTTGACGAAGTCATCCGCAGAGAGGGGGAGGGGAGGAGGGAGGAGGATTCAGGAGGAGAGAAGGTGGCAAAGAGCTTCCTAGGTTAGAGCAGATGCTTGGAATTTAGAGTGGTAGAAAGTGGCTTTAGCAGCAGAGACAGAAGAGGAGAATGTAGAGAGGAGGAGTGAAAGGATGCCAGGTCCGCAGGGAGGCGAGTTTTCCCCATTTCCGCTCGCTGCCCGGAGCCCTGATCTGTGAGCTCGCAGTGAGTCGTCGAGCCACGGAGCAGGAGGGGAGGACCGAGCCGGCCTGGAGGATAGGGGACATAGAGAGTCAAAGGATGAGAAAGGGAGAAGGAGGGTTGAGAGGCAGAATCAGGAGATAGGTTGGAGAATTTGAGCAGAGGGAAGAGATGATAGGATGGAAGAGAGAGAGTAGCGGGAGAGAGAGCGAACGTTGGACGCGCGATACCATCCGAGTAGGGGCAGGTGTGGGAAGTGTTGGATGAGAGCGAGAGGGAAAAGGATACAAGGTAGTGGTCGGAGACTTGGAGGGGAGTTGCAATGAGATTAGTGGAAGAACAGCATCTAGTAAAGATGAGGTCAAGCGTAATGCCTGCCTTGTGAGTAGGGGGGGAAGGTGAGAGGGTGAGGTCAAAAGAGGAGAGGAGTGGAAAGAAGGAGGCAGAGAGGAATGAGTCAAAGGTAGACGTGGGGAGGTTAAAGTCACCCAGAAGTCACTTCCTCTCCTCTGTGGTTACTAGGGGTAAGGCAGACATTATGGGCTACAGTGCTTCTTCCTCTCCTCTGTGGTTACTAGGGGTAAGGCAGACATTATGGACTACAGTGCTTCTTCCTCTCCCCCTGTGGATAAGGGGTAGGGCAGCCATTTTGTCTTCTAGGTTTTTCCTCCTTATCCTTGTTTCCGACTAGCAGCATTAGGGTTAGGCACGTTGGTCCCTTTGCTTCCACACAGCAGCCTCCCCATCTCCAGCTCCATTTAACAAACCAACATTGATTTAAACAGAGTAAATGTGGCTTTGGCAGAAAGGGGGGCACCCAACACATAGGTTGTAGGTTTATTGAATTAAATTTGAATTTAGAGCGAACCCAAATGAACTCCCCTGACACACAGGCTCATACACTCATGCATGCACACACTCACACACACACTTTCTAACTCATAAAGAATGACTGGTCTCTGCTAGCTGACCCAGTTACTGTACTGTCCTCACGACCTTCATATGTCTGCCATCAGACAATCAATGTTTGTGTATGTAACGTATGTGTCAATATGTGTGTGTATGACATTCGTGTATGTAGCACAGGAGATTGGTGGCACCTTAATTGAGGAGGACAGGCTTGTGGTAATGTCTGGAACGGAATAAGTGGAATGGTATCAAATACATCAAACACATGGTTTCCATGGTTTCCATGTGTTTGATGCCATTCCATTCGCATCGCTCCAGACATTATTATGAGCCGTCCTCTCATCAGCAGCCTCCACTGGATGTAATGTATGCATGTGTGTCTAACGTGTGTGTGTAACGTGGGTTTGTCTGTGTGTGTTGTTCCACAGGATGACCCTCAGAAAATGGAGGACCCTGTAAAGTCTCAATTCACTCAAGGGGAGGAGTCTCTGAACATCGCCAACTCTCATTCGCCGAAACATATTAACAACCGCCCTGCCCACTCCTCTGACCACACCCCTAACGCAGACCAGGAGGTAAATAGGGAGGAGGCAAGCTCCTCCCCCTCCAACAACATATACTAAATTATTATTATGATTAATGTAATACCACCATGCACATAAGGGGCACCATAATACTCCATATATCTACTATACTATCTCTGGAGAGGGACTGTTGAGCCCCTTGACTCCACTAGGAGCTAAAAGGACGAAAACACAATTATACTACAGTATACTATACTGTACTGTCCTATACTATATCCCTTACATAACAACATGTTGCACCACTACTGACCACATGGGGGCGATGCTACTCCTTCCTTGCTACACCTAGCTGCATCACTGTAGCAATTCTGAACTAAACTGTCTCTGGCTGGACAAACTCTCCTCTCCCACAATGTCCTGCTCTCATCTCTGACCCTTTACTGCTGTCCTCCCTTCTCCCACTGTCTGCCTTAAGTCTGCGTCAAAAATTACACCCTATTCCCTTTACTGTGCACCACTTTTGGCTAGAGCTCTGGTCAAAAGTAGTGCACTATGTAGGGAATAGGGTGCCATTTCAGATCTTTACCCTTCTTTTTGTCTGCATGCATTGCTGTTTTCTACTAAAACAGTTCTTTATGGAAAATCATTATAAACAAGATTAACTAGAAATACAAGAAAAACTGTTGAGAAATGACAAGAAAAACAGTTGAGATACTTTGATGTTTGATATGATCCAGTGAATATGTATAGGTTTCATGTAAAGTTACTGTGTTGCCTGGCTTGCTAACATTGATATATTTATGGTTTCTATTGATGTGGGTTATAACCCTTTGATGAAATTCAGGGGTTGGTATTTTTGGGGGTAGAACACATCATTATAGCATCGGAACCAGAGTTGTTGGAATAAAACTTTGTAACTTTAAATTAGCTGGTCCCTGTGTGTTCCTGGAATGGCCCTATCCCTTTACCTTTATTGTTCTCTACCTTTCTCTCTCTCGCTCAGCTTTCTCTGGCTTATTGTGCATGGCTTTATTAACACTTTAATAAACACACACACACAGTCCATTTAAAATATTGGAGGCCCCTTACACTTCAGTGGTGTGATGCCAAAATTCTAGCAAAATGTATAGCGCATAGAATTAAAAAGGTTTTGTCTGATATTATTAATTCTAATCAGACAGGTTTTTCACATGGACTATACATTGAAGATAATATAAGACAAGTACTGGAAACAATAGAACACTATAAAATATCTTGGAAACCAGGCCTGACTTTGAAAAGGCTTTTGATAAAGTACGACTGGAGTTTATATATAAATGCCTGGAACATTTCAATTTTGGAGAATCTAATATAAAATGGGTTAAAGTCATGTATAGTAACNTTGATAAAGTACGACTGGAGTTTATATATAAATGCCTGGAACATTTCAATTTTGGAGAATCTAATATAAAATGGGTTAAAGTCATGTATAGTAACTCTAGGTGTAAAATAGTAAATAATGGTTACTTCTCAAAGTTTTAAACTGTCAAGAGGAGTAAAACAAGGTTGTCCACTATCGGCATATCTATTTATTATGGCCATCGAAATGTTAACTATTAAAATCATATCCAACAATATCAAGGGCCTAGAAATCCAGGGCTTAAAAACAAAAGTGTCATTGCACGCTGATGATTCATGTTTTCTTTTAAATCCACAATTTGGATCCCCCCACAGCCTCATAGAGGATCTAGATACTTTTTCTAACCTCTGGATTAAAACCAAATTATGATAAATGTATTATATTACGTATTGGATCACAAAAAAATACAACTGTTACATTACCGTGTAGTTTATTAATAAAATGGTCTGACGGTGATGTGGACATACTCGGTATACATATCCCGAAATAAAGAAATTATCTCACACCAATACATTTTTACAGAAAGTTAGCAAAAATGGACAAGATCATGCTACCATGGAAAGGAAAATACCTGTCTATTTGTGGAAAAATCACCCTGATTAATTCTTTAGTCATATCCCGGTTTACCTATTTGCTTATGGTCTTATATTCCATTTTATTTGGAACGGCAAGCCAGACAAAATGAAACGGGCCTATTTATATAATGAATATGAACTCGGAGGGCAGAAATAATTAAATATTAAAGCATTAGACCTCTCACTAAAGGTGTCAGTCATACAAAAGTTATACTTAAATCCAAACTGGTTCTCTAGCAAATTAATAAAATGTCTCACCCCATGTTCAAGAATGGCCTTTTTCCCTTTATTCAGATTACAACCGCTCCCTTTATTCAGTTTACAACCTCTCCCTTTATTCAGATTACAACCTCTCCCTTTATTCAGATTACAACCTCTCCCTTTATTCAGATTACAAACCTCTCCTTTTATTCAGATTACAACCTCTCACTTTATTCAGAATTACAACCTCTCCCTTTATTCAGATTACAACCTCTCCCTTTATTTCAGATTACAACCTCTCCTTTTTATTCAGATTACAACCTTCTCCCTTAGTCAGGATTACAAACCTCTCCTTTTATTCAGATTACAACCTCTCACTTTATTCAGATTACAACCTCTCCCTTTATTCAGATTACAACCTCTCCCTTTATTCAGATTACAACCTCTAACTTTATTCAGATTACAACCTCTCCCTTTATTCAGATTACAACCTCTCACTTTATTCAGATTACAACCTCTCCCTTTCGGTTATTTGAAAAGGAAATCATCTCCCAAATATCGCTGTAGAAAGTTGGTTGCAATTTCAGTTTAATCCACCAGAAAAAAACAGACCAAATATTACAACGAGTAATGTGGTTAAACTCAAATATACTAATAGATTAAAAAAAACATTATCTTTTGAAATAATAATAAAAAAGGTGTAATCTTTGTCAATTATATCATAAATAGGACTGGTGGAGTTAAATCACATAAGCAGCTAACAAAAATCTGCTCTACACAAAATTACAACCAACTAATTGCAGCATTACTGCAAAAAATGGTAGAAAGTGGAAGGGGGAAAAAGTAGTGAACTTGTCTGTCAGCCCTGCATTAAAGACCATATTTGGTTAAAGAAAATTGTGATATATAAAGTATACCAGTTTCATTTAAGGACCAAAAAATTAGTTGGGAAGAGATTTCCATGGCACATGGTTTATGAACTGATACACAAAACGACGCCGGATTCAAAACTTACATTTTGTTAATTTGAAATATTATACAAAATTCTTGCAACCAATAGAACGTAATCTCACAGGAGGTTGGTGGCACCTTCATTTGGGAGGACGGGCTGATGATAATGGCTGGAGTGGAATCAATGTAATGGTATGAAACACATCAAACACATGGTGTGATGCCATTTGCTCGTTCCAGCCATTATTGGAGCTGTCCTCCCCTAAGCAGCCTCCACTGAATTGGTTTTCTCACACACATGCACACCTTTTTTTTACATTTTAAGTCATTTAGCTGACACTCTTATCCAGAGCGACTTACAATTTGGAAAGTTCATACATATTCATCCTGGTCCCCCCGTGGGGAATGAACCCACAACCCTGGCGTTGCAAGCGCCATGCTCTACCAACTGAGCCACACGACACCTCTCTTTCTTAACCCTTGTTCTCCATTTCTCCCCTCTATCTCAACCCTCACTCTCTTTATCTTTCTCACTTACCCTGTCTATCCAACTTATTTCTATCTTCTCTAGTCTATAAATGTCTATCCTCCTCTGACTCTCAACCCTGTATATTTCTAAAGCAGGATGGAGTCACCATTGGTCTACAGTTGCTCCTCCCTAAAGAGGCTAAGCTCCGCCCCGAGGCCAGCCCACCTCTGCAGTACAACGTCTTCCTCTACAAGAAGGGGACTGGTCCCTCTACTACTACCAGTAATACTACCACCACTAACTACACCAACCACAGCATGGCTACTGCTAGGAATCACTCTGAGCCTAACATTCTGCCCAATAGTAACTCCAATAAGACTTCCTGGAACTATACCAATAACTCTAACCCTAACATGAACTATAACCCCATTAAAGACTCACAGGTCTCTCAGAATCACGTTACTCCTCATCATCAATCTCACACCTCCCCCCATCGCCACTCCTACCCCTCCTCCCCCCATTACAGCTCCCTCCGTTTTACCTCTCCTCAGAGAACGCCTGTCTCCCCTCATCATGCTTCACACCATTACCAGTCCTCTCCCTCCTCACCCCATCATAGCGCCTTCCATTATCCTTCCACCCACCACCATAGTGCTGCCTCCCCTTCCTCCTCCCATCACCTGCCCTACCAGCCCTCCTCCCCCCCGCTTCCTACACCCAGGGGTCACTCCAGAGCCCCCCACTCGGACAAACCTCACCCCCAAGTCACTCTACATCCCTCCCCCTCCTCACCCATCCTTCGCTATCCCTCCCCACCATCCTCCCCCCACCTCTCCCACCCTATCAGCACCTACTCACTGTCTTAATCCTAACCTCGGAACACAACCATACCATACCCACATCCCAACCATAGGTCAGCCGTAACCAGCGTAACCCGTGTACGTACACCCAACCCCATAGCAATTATACCGTAAACAGCTAACCCTGACTACATCCAACGTATGCTAACTATACCGTAAACAGCTATCCTGACTACATCCCAAACATAGTCTAAACCTACCGGTCACAGCACACCCTGACTATACCGTAAAACAGCTAACCCTGACTACATCCCAACCGTAGTCTAACTATACCGTAAACAGCTACCCTGACTACATACCCAACCGATAGTCCTAAACTATACCGTAAACAGCTAACCCTGACTACATCCCAACCGTAGTCTAAACTATACGTAAACAGTCTAACCCTGACTACATCCCAACCGTAGTCTAACTATACCGTAAACAGCTAACCCGACTACATCCCAACCGTAGTCTAACTATCACCGTATACACAGCTAACCCTGACTACAATCCCACCGTAGTCTAACTATACCGTAAACAGAAACCCTGACTACATCCCAATCCGTAGTCTAACACTTTTACCGTAAACAGCAACCCTGACTACATCCCAACCGTAGTCTACTATACCGTAAACAGCTAACCCTGGGACTACATCCCAATCATAGTCAACTATACCGTAAACAGCTAACCCTGACTACATCCCAACCGTAGTCTAAACCTATACCGTAAACAGCTAACCCTGACTACATCCCAACCGTAGTCTAACCTATACCGTAAACAGCTAACCCTGACTACATCCCAACCGTAGTCTAACTATACCGTAAACAGCTACCCTACTAACATCCCAACCGTGTTAACTATACCGTAAAACAACCCTGACTACATTCCAACCGTAGTCTAACTATACCGATAACAGCTAACCCTGACTACATTCCAACCTAGTCTAACTATATCATAAACAGCTAACCCTGACACATTCCAATCAAGAATAACCACACCCTAGACTGACCACACAATGACACCCAGACCAAAAATCAGGACCCCACGTCCGGGGGACACTTTCTCATAACAGTGCCAATACAAGAGCAATCTCTCTATGCATCAGTGTGGTGCTACTAAAGTACTTATTCAGGTTTATTATGTCTTTTGTTAACTGTTTATGGAGTGTTTAAACTGTTACTAGGCTTACAATGTTTTATTACAGCAATGTTCCTGTTTATAAGTTTTTTCTTTGTTGTTCATGTTTTCATTTTGATGATCTTTGATGACTTATTTTGGTCTAAAATAAAGTGTTTTACAACCACTGCCAGGGACCTAATAAAGATCTTTGATATAAATGGTTGTCCCACTATGTAGACTGAACTTGATACTGTAGTGCATTTATCCTCATGACCACTAGATGTCAGGTGTGTTCCATGTTTGTGACTGGCGAACGCATACTGTAGAAAAAGAGTTCGGATTTATTCTGTTCAAGGATCCTATCATTCAACTGACAAATTTCACTTGCTGGTGTGTGTAGAGGACACAAAACGCATTGACTCACGTGAACACACACACACAACCCCGCATGCACGCATGCACAAACTAGAGATGTACAGTAGATTAGAGCACATATGAAGTACAGCACTGTAGAAGATTAGGCACAGAGCACTGCAGGCAGATTAGAGCACAGAGCACTACAGTAGATTAGAAGCAGAGCACTGTAGTAGATTAGAGCACTGTATTAGATTAGAGTACAGAGCACTACAGTAGACTTAGAGCACTGTAGTAGATTAGAGCACAGAGCACTGTAGTAATTAGAGCAACTGTATTAGATTAGAGTACAGAGCACTACAGTAGATTAGAGCACTGTAGTAAGATTAGAGCACTGTATTAGATTAGAGCACTGTATTAGATTAGAGTACAGCGCACTACAGTAGATTAGAGCACAGAGCACTGTAGTAGATTAGAGCACTGTATTAGATTAAAGGCACAGAGCACTGTAGTAGATTAGAGCACAGAAGCCACTGTAGTAGATTAGAAGAGCACTGTGTAGATTTAGAGCACAGAGCACTTGTAGTAGATTAGAGCACAGAGCACTGTAGTAGATTAGAGCACTGTTAGATTAGAGCACAGAGCACTACAGTAGATTAGAGAGCAGAGCAGTACTGCAATGCTTTGTAGCTCTGCATGATAATGACTCCAGGTATGCTGCAATGTCTACTGTTTAGCTGTTTGTGTGTGTGCACGTTCGTGAGTGTGTACATGTGTGTGTGTGTGTGTGTGTGCATAAGAAAGTGTGTGTGTATTTGTGAGCGTGTGCACTTGTGTGAGAGAGAGATGCAGGTGTCTGGTAGAGAAGGGTTTCCTTTTCAGTCAGCCTCCAGCAGTGCTACCGGTACTCAAACTGGGAGAGACATGTGGTGCCCCCGGGGTGTATCTGTGTGTGTTGATTGTGATTCTGGGGTAAATAAATGTCAATAGTTTTCAGGGTGTCACGGAAACCATCACAACAGGAAGTCAAACCTGGGATGTCAACCAATCAATAGAAGGGAGAAGGTGTGAGGGGGGGACAGTGGGAGAAAGCAGAGAGTGAAAGAGCGAGAGATAGTGAGGAAAGATGGGGAGAGAAAGAAAGCGGTGTTAAGGGAAGTGAGGTCAGCACTCTCTTCATCTGGCCCAGAGGCCCTCAAGATCAGGTTCATGTGACAGAGTATGCTTGCTGCGCCGTGCTGAGTGTGTGTGAGAGAGTGTGACAGGGTGAAAGAGAATGTTAGCACAGACACAAGGATGACATTTCTCTCCCTGGCCTGAAAGGAAAACTATTTAACCTGACACAAAGGCCTTTAGCTGAGCTAGAGAGAGATGGACAGAGTTGCCAGGTTACTGCTTGTGTCCTGCCCACCTTATTGCTCCTGAGGGATGAATAAAGGTGCATTGAATTGAATCAAGGTTGAATGATTATAAAACCACAGAATAGTTCTAGTCGGGGGGGGGGGTTGAGGTCAGAGGTTACATTTCACTCCGCTCCTCGTCATCCATGATGATGGTCATGATGATGGTTCTGTCAGTCTCACTGGTGAGAGGGTTTATGTCGCTGCTCATCCTGCTCTAATCTGTGTCATGTGTGTGTGTGTGACTGTATCATACAGACTGTCAGTGTGGTGTGGTGATAGAGGGTTAATGTAGTGAAGCTGCTTCCTTCAAATAACACACTAAATTATTCATATCGCACAGCGCTCACTCTCCACACACACACACACACACAAGGCGTAGCTGAAGTTAACTTACGTGCACGTGTGTGTGTCTAGGGAGAGAAGCAGATCTGTAAACTCAAGGAAAGTGCTGTGTTGGCCAAACAGCTGATGTCTCAGCCAATCAGAAACACTTAATCTACTACCTGCTGACCAAATCAGCATTAGTGTGAATACAATATCCATAATGTGGAGGCAACAGTATCTGACTACATCCATCAAGACAAAAAGGTCAGACTGTCACACACCCTTCTGATAACACCTGACATAAACGAATCCGGCCATGATCAGACCACATGTTAGTAGCAGGTGTAAACTACGTCAGAGTATCATATACTTAGATCTGGATATTATAGTGTCATGTACAGTGGGGCAAAAAGGTATTTAGTCAGCCACCAATTGTGCAAGTTCTCCCACTTAAAAAGATGAGAGAGGCCTGTAATTTTCATCATAGGTACACTTCAACTATGACAGACAAAATGGAGAAAAAAAAATCCAGAAAATCACATTGTAGGATCTTTAATGAATTTATTTGCAAATTATGGTGGAAAATAAGTATTTGGTCAATAACAAAAGTTTATCTCAATACTTTGTTATATACCCTTTGTTGGCAATGACTGACAGAGGTCAAACGTTTTCTGTAAGTCTTCACACACTGTTGCTGGTATTTTGGCCCATTCCTCCATGTAGATCTCCTCTAGAGCAGTGATGTTTTGGGGCTGTTTGTGGCAACACAGACTTTCAACTCCTCCAAAGATTTTCTATGGGTTGAGATCTCGAGAGACGGCTAGGCCACTCCAGGACCTTGAAATGCTTCTTACGAAGCCACTCCTTTCGTTGGCCCGGGCAGTGTGTTTGGGATCATTGTCATGCTGAAAGACCCAGCCACGTTTCATCTTCAATGCCCTTGCTGATGGAAGGAGGTTTCATCTCAAAATCTCACGATACATGGCCCCATTCATTCTGTCCTTTACACGGATCAGTCGTCCTGGTCCCTTTGCAGAAAAACAAGCCCCAAAAGCATGATGTTTCCACCCCCATGCTTCACAGTAAGTATGGTGTTCTTTGATGCAACTCAGCATTCTTTGTCCTCCAAACACGACAAGTTGAGTTTTTACCAAAAAGTTAATATTTGGTTTCATCTGACCATATGACATTCTCCCAATCTTCTTCTGGATCACCAAAGCTCGCTCTAGCAAACTTCAGACGGGCCTGGACATGTACTGGCCTTAAGCAGGGGGCACAGTCTGGCTTCTGCAGGATTGAGTCCCTGGCGGCGTAGTGTTACTGATGGTAGGCTTTGTTACTTTGGTCCAGGTCTCTGCAGGTCATTCACTAGTCCCCGTGTGGTTCTGGGATTTTTGCTCACCGTTCTTGTGATCATTTTGACCCCACGGGGTGAGATTTCTGCGTGGACCCAGATCGAGGAGATATCAGTGGTCTTGTATGTTTCCATTTCCTAATAATTGCTCCCACAGTTGATTTCTTCAAACCAAGCTGCTTACCTATTGCAGATTCAGTCTTCCCAGCCTGGTGCAGGTCTACAACTTTGTTTCTGGTGTCCTTTGACAGCTCTTTGGTC
>NW_019942610.1:449663-452808 GCF_002910315.2 Salvelinus sp. IW2-2015 | reverse complement strand
GAGGACAGAGGAGCCTCTTAAAGAAGTTACAGGTCTGTGAGAGCCAGAAATCTTGCTTGTTTGTAGGTGACCAAATACTTATTTTCCACCATAATTTGCAAATAAATTCATAAAAAATCCTACAATGTGATTTTCTGGATTTTCCCCCCTCATTTTGTCTGTCATAGTTGAAGTGTACCTATGATGAAAATTACAGGCCTCTCTCATCTTTTTAAGTGGGAGAATTTACACAATTGGTGGCTGACTAAATACTTTTTTGCCCCACTGTAGATGATCTGTTAGTGTGTAGTACAGCAGTGTCAGATGCTCTGCAGTAATGGTGCAGTGCAGCTTCTCTATCTGCTGTGTACACACACACTTTAAAAGGAATGTCTGTCCCATTAAAGCTCATCAATCGACAGAAGCCAAGCAGAGAGGCTAAGAGAACTAGAGGGGAAAAGGAGAGGGAAAGCGGCAGGAAGATGAGGTGGGAAAGGGGGAGGGAAAAGGTTGGGGGTGGATAGAGATGTGGGGAGGCCTGTTGTGCAGAATAATTACAACAGACATTTCTAATGGTAACATTCCTGTTTGAGGCTGTGTGTGTGTGTGTGCGTGTGTCAGTGTTCCAGAACATCATGGGAAAATCATTGTGGTTAATAAAACTCCAGAACATAATCATGTTGACATAAAACAGAGATGGTGGAAGGTAGAAAAGGAGAGATCTCTCATAGGAGTCAGTCAGAATAACAACACTAAGTTTTCATAAACCCTATTCTACTGTCTTCAACACACACCAGCCACTAACCCCCCATATTATCTATGCATATCTCTCAGCGGTTCTGCTGCAACAATGTCCTAATTTATACCCCTCTCTTTGTCTCTTGCTCCCTGCCTGTCACCCTCCTCCCATTTATCCCCATTCCCTCACACAAATGTCAGCCTTTGTGATTCTGCAGCCCTCCCTCTCTCCAATCTTCTCCCTCCTGCCTCTCTCCACCTGTCAGCTTCCCGACCCTCCCTCCATCTCCCTTTCTCTCGCCTGACTCTTCGGTTCAGTTTGTCCCTCTGGGGGACCCTTACATCACTCCTCTGTTTACCACGGTTTTGGAAACAGAAGTGACTGAACTCTGGTCATTAGAGTGAAAGAGCAAGGGAGAGACCGAGAGGAAAAAGAGAGAGAAGATAATTAACAAAAAGGAGACGTATTTCCAGGAAAGGATGTTTAATGTCCCAGACACAATGACATCATGACTACAGAGGGGTGTGGCTAGAAAATAGTTAAATATTTCACTGTTAACCCTACATGTCACAGTTGGTCACCATAAAATTGATATGAGATTGTGTGTATGTCTGTGTGTAAGAGTTAGGGCTCTGTGTGTGTGTTAGAGTGTGAGGGAGGGCTGTGTGTGTATGAACAGGTCTTCATCGTACAGGTCTTCAGGCAGCTGTTCGTCCTCCTCACAGAAGAACGTTGGAAACGGAGGGTTGATGTTCTTCTCCACATAAGTCGGTAGGTTAGTGTCCCTCACCTAAACCATATGATTGGACAAACATTTTAGTAACTTTATAAAACCATGTGACTGGATAAACAAAAAGGTCAGTAACTGTATCTGCCAGACCAATAGAAGTGCATGGAGGAGCATGGTAAGTCTGGCTGTGATGGACAAATGCGTGTGTATGTCGTACCTTTAGTAAGCAGTTCTTGTGGCCAGGAACAGAGCCATGAACATAGATAACATTATACCTGGTGTTAACTCTCCATACCTAGAGAGAGAGAGAGAGAGAGGAGTCAGACGTTGGTGCAAGATATTGCTTTGGGTGTTGTGGACCAGTAAGATAGCAACCTAAAGGGTTTAGGCAAGCACTCAGAATGGGACTACAAGCTGTTTTTCACACTCCTCTGATTATCCATGAAGGTGCTTACATGGACTCAGTGAATGTGTGTGTGGGGTGGGGGTGCATACCTTTAGGCCGTGGGCAGTGTCAAACACATTTCCCATCATGCCTGGCATCTTTTTCCCTTTGAAGACTTTGGCTGGATCCTAAAGAGACACAGTTTAGGCCGAGTGTGTGTAAGTAGTGTTTTTAGTGTTTTTAGTGTGTGTGTGTGAATGAGATGTTACATATTTAGATGTATTGATTTTCCCCCAAATGTTTAAACAGTCAACAATGGTGTGTGTCTTACCCCTCCAGGTCCCGAGGCTCCAGGTCTGCGGTGTGTTTTGGTCTGGCCATGAGACGCTGGCTGGCCTTTAAACCCATACCGCTTCATCACCCCCTGAAAACCCTTACCAATACTACACACACACACACTTGAGAACAAAGAAGAATTCTAGAACACAGAAATGGAACAATTCTCCAGAAATAGACAGAAAGACAAAGAGACAAAGACAGAGAGATGAGGGCGTGGAGCCAGCCAGACAGAGCAATGAGGGCGCCTTGGAGCTTGGCATCGCTAAAGAGACACAGTTTAGGCCGATGTGTGTGTAAGTAGTGTTTTTAGTGTTTTTAGTGTGTGTGTGTGTGAATGAGATGTTACATATTTAGATGTATTGATTTTCCCCCAAATGTTTAAACAGTCAACAATGGTGTGTGTCTTACCCTCCAGGTCCCGAGCTCCAGTCTGCGGTGTGTTTTGGTCTGGCCATGAGACGTGGCTGGCCTTTAAAACCATACCGCTCATCACCCCTGAAAACCCTTACCAATACTACACACACACACACTTGAGAACAAAGAAGAATTCTAGAACACAGAAATGAACAATTCTCCAGAAATAGACAGAAGACAAAGAGACAAAGACAGAGATGAGGGCGTGGAGCCAGCCAGACAGAGCAATGAGGGCGTGGAGCCAGCCAGACAGAGCAATGAGGGCGTGGAGCCAGCCAGACAGAGCAATGAGGGCGTGGAGCCAGCCAGACAGAGCAATGAGGGCGTGGAGCAGCCAGACAGAGATGAGGGCAGGGAGACAGACAGACAGAGATGAGGGCAGGAGACAGACAGACAGAGCAATGAGGGCTGGGAGCCAGCCAGACAGAGATGAGGCGTGGAGCCAGCCAGACATGAGGGCAGGGAGACGACAAGACAGAGCAATGAGGGCGTGGAGCCAGCCAGACAGAGATGAGGCAGGGAGACAGACAGAGCAATGAGGGCGTGGAGCCAGCCAGAC
>NW_019942610.1:415672-448547 GCF_002910315.2 Salvelinus sp. IW2-2015 | reverse complement strand
CGTGGACCAGCCAGACAGAGATGAGGGCAGGGAGACAGACAGACAGAGATGAGGGCAGGGAGACAGACAGACAGAGCAATGAGGGCGTGGAGCCAGCCAGACAGAGATGAGGGCGTGGAGCCAGCCAGACATGAGGGCAGGGAGACAGACAGACAGAGCAATGAGGGCGTGGAGCCAGCCAGACAGAGATGAGGGCAGGGAGACAGACAGAGCAATGAGGGCGTGGAGCCAGCCAGACAGAGATGAGGCAGGAGGACAGACAAGACAGAGCAATGAGGGCGTGGAGCCAGCCAGACAGAGATGAGGGCAGGGAGACATAACTCACGTTTTGGCTGTGACATCTACATATTGTCCTGGACGGAAGTGTGCTGCATAGAGAGGAGTGCCTTGAGTGGAGACACACACAGAGGGATAGGGTTTAACAGTGTAGTTGGATTCAGTACCTAGTTGTTGATGGCAGTGTGCTTATGTGTGTGGGTTTTTTCCTATAGTCTGTGTGTTGTATATGGTGTGAGTGGACCACAAGCGCATGAAGAATTGTATCAAACAAGTTTTTCCATATATTCCTGGCATCATTATGAGCCATCCTCCACTCACCAGCTTCCTATGGTGTGTACCTGGTTTGATGATGGTGGCGCGCGTGTGTGTGTGTACCTGGTTTGATGATGGTGGCGCGTGTGTATACCTGGTTTGATGATGTGGCGCGTGTGTATATACACCTGGTTTGATGATGTGGCGCGTGTGTATACCTGGTTTGATGATGGTGGCGCGCGTGTGGGTTGTACCTGGTTTGATGATGGTGGCGCGTGTGTATACCTGTTTGATGATGGTGACGCGTGTGTATACCTGGTTTGATGATGGTGACGCGTGTGTATATACACCTGGTTTGATGATGGTGACGCGTGTGTATATACACCTGGTTTGATGATGGTGGCGCGTGTGTATACCTGGTTTGATGATGGTGGCGCGTGTGTATATACACCTGGTTTGATGATGGTGACGCGTGTGTATACCTGGTTTGATGTGGTGGCGCGTGTGTATATACACCTGGTTTGATGATGGTGGCGCGTGTGTATATAACCTGGTTTGATGATGGTGGCGCGTGTGTATACCTGGTTTGATGATGGTGGCGCGTGTGTATATACACCTGGTTTGATGATGGTGACGCGTGTGTATTTACCTGGTTGATGATGGTGGCGCGTGTGTATATACACCTGGTTTGATGATGGTGGCGCTGTGTATATACACCTGGTTTGATGATGGTGGCGCGTGTGTATATACACCTGGTTTGATGATGGTGACGCGTGTGTATATACACCTGTGTGAAGGGTGGCGCGTGTGTATATACACCTGGTTTGATGATGGTGGCGCGTGTGTATATACACCTGGTTTGATGATGGTGGCGCGTGTGTATATACACCTGGTTTGATGATGGTGGCGCGTGTGTATATACACCTGGTTTGATGATGGTGGCGCGTGTGTATACCTGGTTTGATGATGGTGGCGCGTGTGTATATACACCTGGTTTGATGATGGTGGCGCGTGTGTATATACACCTGGTTTGATGATGGTGGCGCGTGTGTATACACCTGGTTGATGATGGTGGCGTGCGCGTGTACCTGGTTTGATGATGGTGGCGCGTGTGTATATACACCTGGTTTGATGATGGTGGCGCGTGTGTATATACCTGGTTTGATGATGGTGGTGTGTGTGTATATACACCTGGTTTGATGATGTGGTGTGTGTGTATACCTGGTTTGATGATGGTGGCGCGTGTGTATTTACACCTGGTTTGATGATGGTGGCGCGTGTGTATATACACCTGGTTTGATGTGGTGGCGCGTGTGTATATACACCTGGTTTGATGATGGTGGCGCGTGTGATATACACCTGGTTTGATGATGGTGGCGCGCGTGTATATACACCTGGTTTGATGATGGTGGCGCGCGTGTATATACACCTGGTTTGATGATGGTGACGCGTGTGTATATACCTGGTTTGATGATGGTGGCGCGTGTGTATATACACCTGGTTTGATGATGGTGGCGCGTGTGTATATACACCTGGTTTGATGATGGTGGCGCGTGTGTATATACACCTGGTTTGATGATGGTGGCGCGTGTGTATATACACCTGGTTTGATGATGGTGGCGCGCGTGTATATACACCTGGTTTGATGATGGTGGCGCGTGTGTATATACACCTGGCTTGATGATGTGACGCGTGTGTATATACACCTGGTTTGATGATGGTGACGCGTGTGTATATACACCTGGTTTGATGATGGTGGCGCGTGTGTATATACACCTGGTTTGATGATGGTGACGCGTGTGTATATACACCTGGTTTGATGATGGTGACGCGTGTGTATATACACCTGGTTTGATGATGGTGGCGCGTGTGTATACCTGGTTTGATGATGGTGGCGCGTGTGTATATACACCTGGTTTGATGATGGTGGCGCGGTGTGTATATACACCTGGTTTGATGATGGTGGCGCGTGTGTATATACACCTGTTTGATGATGGTGACGCGTGTGTATATACACCTGGTTTGATGATGGTGACGCGTGTGTATATACACCTGGTTTGATGATGGTGGCGCGTGTGTATAACCTGGTTTGATGATGGTGGCGCGTGTGTATATACACCTGGTTGGATGGTGGCGCGTGTGTATATTACACCTGGTTTGATGATGGTGGTGTGCGTGTATATACCTGTTTGATGATAGCATTGTCAGAGACTTTAAGGTGGTGACTTTCTGTTTAGGAGGAACTCCAGCCAACCTAAACATTCTCATCTCTTCATCTGTCTTCTACAGGGCGAGGAAAGAGAGAGAGAGAAGGTGACAAGAAGTTAGAGGGGAAAGGGTAAATGAACTACTTTATACACTATGGCTTTAAACAGTGTGCCTTCGAACTTACGTAGAAGGCGATGCGTTCTTCCCTCCACCACTAGGGCAGCAGTGTGTCCATCGTACTCCTCTTTAGACAGGTAATTCAACACATGGCAATCCTGCACCTACAACACACACCACCACCTGTGACTTTGTTGATTGGTGTGTGTTGAGATTGTGACCGTGTGGTGTCATGCGTGTTACCTGCAGCATGGTCACCACGTGCTCTCTCCTGTTTTGGTCCAGACTGGGCCATGCCCAACTTCACTGCAACCAGCCCTACTCGCCGACTCTCTGGATTAATACACGCATTAATACTCCCACCCACCCAAGCACAAATGAAAACCAATAACCATCACACACCACACAGTAACACACACACCCTTTGTCATTCTTGTCTGGGCCAGGGCTCATCCTTCAGTGGGTGGAGCTTAGCAGCTATCTGTCGATTATACTCCTCTCCCAGACTCTTCCTGGAAAATATGCAAGAACGCAATTCATTCAATACTTATTACATATATTTTACAGTATTTCCGGTGTATTGGTGGAATAAACACACATGACCAACCTCATATATGATTTATTATCCTCTGTCAGATGCTCCTCCCACCATGTTGTGGTCTTCACTGTCCGAACACTCTGAAAGAGACAGCTGTAGACAGAGAAAGAGATGATTAGGTATGATACAGCCGGGGCGCATCGACTTTTATTGGTTTTGGGTTAGAACGGTTGAAGATATAGCAGTTGGATAGCTAGGTAACGTTAGCTTGATAACCCCAAAGCAGATCTGTCTATAAACTACTTCCGAGGTAGCTAACGTTAATTAAGTCATTTGAGTTAACGTTAGTAGCTAACCCTTTCACTTGGGATCCGTAGCAGCGGCTCTGTTGGCTGTCACATCAGCTGACTATTTAGCTTTGGGACACAACATTGGGAGTCCAGATGCTGAGTCCCAAACCTAAGTTTACAGTAACTTACTTACTAACGTTATCTAGAAATACAAAGTTAGCTAACTAACGTTAACTGACAAACTACAGTTGCTAGTAGCCAGCTAGTTAGCCGTCTTTCACCAAAACTGCAGTGCTAACTAACTACCTTTCACAACAACTACCGTATCGTTAGCTAAAGTAGAGCCACAGGTAACGTTAGCTAGCTACTGTAGTGTGTCAACGTTACCTGTCGGCTGCTGCTACCGCTCCGGTTCGTCCCGCTAGCACACGTGTTCCTCTGTAGAGAAGAACTCGGCAGGTCCACGCGGCCATTCTGTATTATTCCACTCACGAGGCTAACGTTACCGACAAAAACATAAACTCCAATGTGGAAAAATGCTTCAATTTAGCAGCAATCCCACGACTTCACGCCTGTGCTCTGCTGTGAAATGTCACCCTGAGGGTTTCCGGTACGGCTCGGAAATAATTCCCCCGTGGGCTCGGAAATGTAGTTCCGCTTCATCGATTGGACTGATTCAGTGTCTTCAAATTAACATTATGGAGGAACAATTTAAACAACTGGGAACTAAGGAAAAAAAGGTATAATCATGATGACGTCAGTGATCTTCAGGTCGTAGTTCTAGAAAGAGGCCCACGTTCCGAATGTACAATTCCGAGTTGGATGAAAGTTCAAAACGTATTTTCCCAGTCGTAGCTCGTTTATTCCAAGTTCCCAGTTGTCTTGAACTCACTAAAGAACTCAGATTTTGCATTTCCGAGTTAACAGTTGTTTTGAGCAATGCGCAAATCATGCTTCATTGACAGCATGGCCAATGTTGAATGTTTATGTTTATTTTAAACTAGGAAAGAGACCCTTAATCATAGACTTTGGACCACACAGCCACTCCATTGAATAGCAGACTAATGATTGCTTTGCAATGCTTGCAGTTAGCCACTGATTCCTTCCAACCACTCATTGTGAATTTGCGATTTTTCCAACTTGTCATGTAATGTTTATGTCAATGGCCGATGAGCACCGATACGTTTTATCTATAATTTAGCTCCATTATTTATCTTCATATGACAAGGATTGGCCAGTAGAATGTCGACTTGATTCATGATGACGACTGCTAGCTAAGATTTTGAAAACTATGATTTAACTTGTTAATGTAACTCTATGGCAGCACCCACGGGGCTTGAATTTTCTAGCTCTACCCTTAGACTTGTTGGTGGACGTAGTGTCCCTATGAATGACAGAACACTGAGCCAATCACGACGCAACGCTCCGTATTTTCTGCTGGCTTGCCCCACTACCACAGAAGCACTGAGCTGGGCTGAAACAACCTCGATTTTGGAATGCCTTACTGGAAAACAAAAAAGAGACCATGTTGTCTTTATTAACTCGCAGACAGAGATGAGGGCAGGGAGACAGACAGACAGAGCAATGAGGGCGTGGAGCCAGCCAGACAGAGATGAGGGCAGGGAGACATAACTCACGTTTTGGCTGTGACATCTACATATTGTCCTGGACGGAAGTGTGCTGCATAGAGAGGAGTGCCTTGAGTGGAGACACACACAGAGGGATAGGGTTTAACAGTGTAGTTGGATTCAGTACCTAGTTTGTTGATGGCAGTGTGCTTATGTGTGTGGGTTTTTTCCTATAGTCTGTGTGTGTATATGGTGTGAGTGGACCACAAGCGGCATGAAGAATTGTATCAAACAAGTTTTCCATATATTCCTGGCATCATTATGAGCCATCCTCCACTCACCAGCTTCCTATGGTGTGTACCTGGTTTGATGATGGTGGCGCGCGTGTGTGTGTGTACCTGGTTTGATGATGGTGGCGCGTGTGTATACCTGGTTTGATGATGGTGGCGCGTGTGTATATACACCTGGTTTGATGATGGTGGCGCGTGTGTATATACACCTGGTTTGATGATGGTGGTGTGCGTGTATATACCTGGTTTGATGATAGCATTGTCAGAGACTTTAAAGGTGGTGACTTTCTGTTTAGGAGGAACTCCAGCCAACCTAAACATCTCCATCTCTTCATCTGTCTTCTACAGGGCGAGAAAGAGAGAGAGAGAGGGTGACAGAGAGTAAGAGGGGAAAGGGTAAATGAACTACTTTATACACTATGGCTTTAAACAGTGTGCCTTCGAACTTACGTAGAAGGGCGATGCGTTCTTCCCTCCCACCACTAGGGCAGCAGTGTGTCCATCGTACTCCTCTTTAGACAGGTAATTCAACACATGGCAATCCTGCACCTACAACACACACCACCACCTGTGACTTTTGTTTGATTGTGTGTGTGAGATTGTGACCGTGTGGTGTCATGCGTGTTACCTGCAGCATGGTCACCACGTGTCTCTCTCCTGTTTTGGTCCAGACTGGGGCCATGCCCAACTTCACTGCAACCAGCCCTACTCGCCGACTCTCTGGATTAATACACGCATTAATACTCCCACCCACCCAAGCACAAATGAAAACCAATAACCATCACACACCACACAGTAAACACACACACCCTTTGTCCATTCTTGTCTGGGCCAGGGCTCATCCTTCAGTGGGTGGAGCTTAGCAGCTATCTGTCGATTATACTCCTCTCCCAGACTCTTCCTGGAAAATATGCAAGAACGCAATTCATTCAATACTTATTACATATATTTTACAGTATTTCCGGTGTATTGGTGGAATAAACACACATGACCAACCTCATATATGATTTATTATCCTCTGTCAGATGCTCCTCCCACCATGTTGTGGTCTTCACTGTCCGAACACTCTGAAAGAGACAGCTGTAGACAGAGAAAGAGATGATTAGGTATGATACAGCCGGGGCGCATCGACTTTTATTGGTTTTGGGTTAGAACGGTGTAAGATATAGCAGTTGGATAGCTAGGTAACGTTAGCTTGATAACCCCAAAGCAGATCTGTCTATAAACTACTTCCGAGGTAGCTAACGTTAATTTAAGTCATTTGAGTTAACGTTAGTTAGCTAACCCTTTCACTTGGGATTCCGTAGGCAGCGGCTCTGTTGGCTGTCACATCAGCTGACTATTTAGCTTTGGGACACAACATTGGGAGTCCAGATGCTGAGTCCCAAACCTAAGTTACAGTAACTTACTTACTAACGTTATCTAGAAATACAAAGTTAGCTAACTAACGTTAACTGACAAACTACAGTTGCTAGTAGCCAGCTAGTTAGCCGTCTTTCACCAAAACTGCAGTGCTAACTAACTACCTTTCACAACAACTACCGTATCGTTAGCTAAAGTAGAGCCTACAGGTAACGTTAGCTAGCTACTGTAGTGTGTCAACGTTACCTGTCGGCTGCTGCTACCGCTCCGGTTCGTCCCGCTAGCACACGTGTTCCTCTGTAGAGAAGAACTCGGCAGGTCCACGCGGCCATTCTGTTATTATTCCACTCACGAGGCTAACGTTACCGACAAAAACATAAACTCCAATGTGGAAAAATGCTTCAATTTAGCAGCAATCCCACGACTTCACGCCTGTGCTCTGCTGTGAAATGTCACCCTGAGGGTTTCCGGTACGGCTCGGAAATAATTCCGCAGGTGCTCGGAAATGTAGTTCCGCTTCATCGATTGGACTGATTCAGTGTCTTCAAATTAACATTATGGAGAACAATTTAAACAACTGGGAACTAAGGAAAAAAAGGTATAATCATGATGACGTCAGTGATCTTCAGGTCGTAGTTCTAGAAAGAGGCCCACGTTCCGAATGTACAATTCCGAGTTGGATGAAAGTTCAAAACGTATTTTCCCAGTCGTAGCTCGTTTATTCCAAGTTCCCAGTTGTCTTGAACTCACTAAAGAACTCAGATTTTGCATTTCCGAGTTAACAGTTGTTTTGAGCAATGCGCAAATCATGCTTCATTGACAGCATGGCCAATGTTGAATGTTTATGTTTATTTTAAACTAGGAAAAGAGACCCTTAATCATAGACTTGGGACCACACAGCCACTCCATTGAATAGCAGACTAATGATTGCTTTGCAATGCTTGCAGTTAGCCACTGATTCCTTCCAACCACTCATTGTTGAATTTGCGATTTTTCCAACTTGTCATGTAATGTTTATGTCCAATGGCCGATGAGCACCGATACGTTTTATCTATAATTTAGCTCCATTATTTATCTTCATATGACAAGGATTGGCCAGTAGAATGTCGACTTGATTCATGATGACGACTGCTAGCTAAGATTTTGAAACTATGATTTAACTTGTAATGTAACTCTATGGCAGCACCCACGGGGCTTGAATTTTCTAGCTCTACCCTTAGACTTGTTGGTGACGTAGTGTCCCTATGAGTGACAGAACACTGAGCCAATCACGACGCAACGCTCCGTATTTTCTGCTGGCTTGCCCCACTACCACAGAAGCACTGAGCTAGGCTGAAACACCTGCATTTTGGAACTGCCTTACTGAAGAAAACAAAAAAAGAGACCATGTTTGTCTTTATTAACTCAATGATATATCTTTTTTTTTTTTTTTTACATTGTTTGTAAACTGATATGTGACACGTATTAATGCAAAAAATAACATGAAAAACAGGACAACATGACGGGTCGTCACTGCACACATACACCATGGTACCAAGACATGGTTAGGAATATGTATTGCCTTTTTCGAGTTACATTGTGATTTATATTTTTTTTTACCACACGTTTCCAGTCAGTGGTAAGTCTTATCAACAAATTCTGATTTGCAAAGGGGGTCTTGCTGAGAAGGGATTTGTAGATACATGTGAGCCAGTGGGTTTGATGGTTGACAGAGATGGCTGGTTGATGATGGATAAAGTAAGGTCTTGGTGATTTTGAACAGGGCATAAAACGTCCACGACCTCACCCTCCTCCTCTCTCACCTCTTCCTGCTTCCTGTCTTCCTCCCTCCTTCCTCCTAGGGGCCCAAAGCATATGACTGAGTTGTACAGAACATCCTCCTCCTCCCTCTTTCCTCCTCATTCACTCCCTCCATCCCAGAGAACTCAAGTTCCTGAGAGAGCTTAATTGGAGAAATCGGTGTCCATGTTCAGAATACTGACGATGCCAGTCGGAATGGGGATTATTCCCAGTGTTCTGATGCATTGAGCTTGTCCTTGTGGTTCGCATGAAGATGACAGAAAGACAGACAGATAAACAGACAGACAGATAAACAGAAAGACAGACAGACAGATAAACAGACAGACAGACAGTCAGATAAACAGACAGTCAGATAAACAGACAGTCAGATAAACAGACCGACAGATAAACAGACACAGTCACACAGAGACAAGGGCATCTGGGAAACAATAGTATATGATGTGATCTGGTCTGTAATACAGTAAAGTGCCTAATCCACAGAAACACAGAACGCACGCACGCACGCACCACGGCACGCACGCACCACGCACGCACGCACGCACGCACGCACGCACGCACGCACGCACGCACGCACATACGAACACACACACACACACGCACATACACACACACCACACACACACACACACACACACACACACACACCACACACACACACACACACACACACACACACACACACACACACACACACACACACACATAGCTGTTCACCTCAAATGCCTTACAAGTAACAAAGGTTTATGAAATTAGTACAATTGTAATATGTTATTTATTTAGCAAACTCTCAACAACCTGTAGAAAAGGAAGTATATAACACAGCTTACAGTATACAACCCCTAACCCCTTAAAAGCCACACTCTGTAAGATGTGCATACATCAAAGAGTGGGCCACCAAACGTAAACAACAGAGAACATTCATCCAATTACATTTTTACATGCAAATAGCATTTCATTCTATATGAAATATATCATTAGTGCTGAAGGAATTACATTCCATGAGAGCAACATCACTCTAAACATGATATTGAAGCTATACATTATTTGTTTACAAAGTCTTCTATGTTACCAAAACCCTAGACAATGGAGATAATTACTGTATGTTATTATAAGGTAAGTCTCTTACTAATCTCTATTTAGCCTATGCTGTATGTAATAATGTTCAAATCTTAAAAGTCACCTTTAAAAGGTGTGTGTGTGTGTGTCAACAAGTGTATAATGTTTGTGTGTATGTTTGTTGTTATGTATATACACACAGACTATGTGATATAATGTAAGATATAAAACTCATTGGGCTAGCATGCGTAATACAACATGTAATACACTATGACGTAATTCCCGGTCACAACTTGTGACTGGTTAACGTGCTGCTGTGCAGTTTGTTGCTAACCTTACTTTGCTACCTGCCAACTTTACAGTTTTTACTTTTTAATTACCGTTTTTTTTTTTTCCCTCACTCAACTTTATTCATTCAACTTTTTCATCCCGGACGTGCTTCGTCAGGACCTCCACCAGCCGAAGCTAAGTATTAACATTAACATTATGCCTTCTAATTGCAGTCGTTGTACTCATAATATACAGGAGAACGATCACCTTATGGCGAGGATAGCTGTGCTGCAAGCCCAGCCTCAGACGCAATCGTTAGGCAAGGGTAATTTAAGTGTAGGAAAGGATGAAACAGCGTCTGTGCCACCAATAAGTACAGATAGTAGTATAAATCCCCTCGCACAGTCCCCACAGCCGGACAATTTTCTCATGGCTTCTGGAGGGAAATGCTGTAGGAATGCTCAACCGGTGTCGCTCATTCAGCCGACAGAAACTTTCAACCGGTTCTCCCCATTAAGCAACGGGTTGGAGTCTGAGGCCGAGCCTTCTCTGGTCTCTACTCCTCCCGTTACGGGGTCTGAGACGCCGAAGCCTCCCACCATTAGCTCTGACAAATTGAAAACCATAGTCATTGGCGACTCCATTACCCGCAGTATTAGACTTAAAACGAATCATCCAGCGATCATACACTGTTTACCAGGGGGCAGGGCTACCGACGTTAAGGCTAATCTGAAGATGATGCTGGCTAAGGCTAAAACTGGCGAGTGTAGAGAGTATATGGATATTGTTATCCACTTCAGCACCAACGATGTTAGGATGAAACAGTCAGAGGTCACCAAGCGCAACATAGCTTCAGCGTGTAAATCAGCTAGAAAGATGTGTCGGCATCGAGTAATTGTCTCTGGCCCCCTCCCAGTTAGGGGGAGTGATGAGCTCTGCAGCGTCTCACAACTCAATCGCTGGTTGAAAACCGTTTTCTGCTCCTCCCAAAAGATAGAATTTGTAGATAATTGGCCCTCTTTCTGGGACTCACCCACAAACAGGACCAAGCCTGGCCTGCTGAGGAGTGACAGACTCCATCCTAGCTGGAGGGGTGCTCTCATCTTATCTATGAACATAGGCAGGGCTCTAACTCCCCTAGCTCCACAATGAGATAGGGTGCAGGCCAGGCAGCAGGCTGTTAGCCAGCCTGCCAGTTTAGTGGAGTCTGCCACTAGCACAGTCAGTGTAGTCAGCTCAGCTATCCCCATTGAGACCGTGTCTGTGCCTCGACCTAGGTTGGGCAAAACTAAACATGGCAGTGTTCACCTTAGCAATCTCACTGGAATAAAGACCTCCTCCATTCCTGTCATTATTGAAAGAGATTGTGATATCTCACATCTCAAAATAGGGCTACTTAATATTAGATCCCTCACTTCCAAGGTAGTTATAGTCAATTAACTAATCACTGATCATAATCTTGATGTGATTGGCCTGACTGAAACATAGCTTAAGCCTGATGAATTTACTATGTTAAATGAGGCCTCACCTCCTGGTTGCACTAGTGACCATATCCCCAGCGCATCCCGCAAAGGCGGAGGTGTTGCTAACATTCACGATAGCAAATTTCAATTTACAAAAAAAAAAAGACTGCGTTTTCCTCTTATGAGCTTCTAGTCATGTAATCTATGCAGCCTACTCAGTCACTTTTTATAGCTACTGTTTACAGGCCTCCTGGGCCATATACAGTGTGCCTGACTGAGTTCCCTGAATTCCTACCATGGCAGACAATATTCAACATTTTAATATTCACATGGAAAAGTCCACAGAACCACTCCAAAAGGCTTTCGGAGCCATCATCGGGTTTTGTCCGGACCTACTCACTGCCACAGTCATATTCTGTACCTAGTTTTGTCCCGTGGAATAAATGTTGTGGATCTTAATGTTTTTACTCATAATCCTGGACTATCGGACCACCATTTTATTACGTTTGCAATCGCAACAAATAATCTGCTCAGACCCCAACCAAGGATCATCAAAAGCCCTGCCATAAATTCTCAGACAACCCAAAGATTCCTAGATGCCCTTCCAGAATCCCTCTACCTACCCAAGGACGTCAGAGTACAAAAATCAGATAACCACCTAACTGAGGAACTCAATTCAACCTTGCGTAATACCCTAGATGCAGTCGCATCCCTAAAAACAAAAAACATTTGTCATAAGAAACTAGCTCCCTGGTATACAGAAAATACCCGAGCTCTGAAGCATTCTTCCAGAAAATTGGAACGGAAATGGCGCTACAGCAAACTGGAAGTCTTCCGACTAGCTTGGAAAGACAGTACCGTGCAGTTTCGAAGAGCCCTCACTGCTGCTCGATCATCCTATTTTTCCAAGTTAATTGAGGAAAATAAGAACAATCCAAAATGTATTTTTGATACGGTCGCGAAGTTAACTAAAAAGCAGCATTCCCCAAGAGAGGCTTTCACTTCAGCAGTGATAAATTCATGATCTTCTTTGACGAAAAGATCATGATCATTAGGAAGCAAATTACGGACTCCTCTTTAAATCTGTGTATTCCTCCAAAGCTCAGTTGTCCTGAGTCTGCACAACTCTGCCAGGACCTAGGATCAAGGGAGACACACACGTTTTTTAATGCTATATCTCTTGACACATTGATGAAAATAATCATGGCCTCTAAACCTTCAAGCTGCATACTGGACCTTATTCCAACTAAACTACTGAAAGAGCTGCTTCCTGTGCTTGGCCCTCCTATGTTGAACATAATAAATGTCTCTCTATCCACAGGATGTGTACCAAACTCACTAAAGGTGGCAGTAATAAAGCCTCTCCTGAAAAAGCCAAACCTTGACCATGAAATAAAAAAAACTATTGGCCAATATAGAATCTCCCATTCCTCTCAAACATTTTAGAAAAAGCTGTTACGCAGAAACTCACTGCCTTCCTGAAGACAAACAATGTATACGAAAAGCTTCAGTCTGGTTTTAGACCCCATCACAGCACTGAGACTGCACTTGTAAAGGTGGTAAATTACCTTTTAATGGCGTCAGACCGAGGCTCTGCATCTGTCCTTGTGCTCCTAGACCTTAGTGCTGCTTTTGATACCATCGATCACCACATTCTTTTGGAGAGATTGGAAACCCAAATTGGTCTACACGGACAAGTTCTGGCCTGGTTTAGATCTTATCTGTTGGAAAGATATCAGTTTGTCTCTGTAGATGGTTTGTCCTCTGACAAATCAACTGTAAATGTCGGTGTTCCTCAAGGCTCCGTTTTAGGACCACTATTGTTTTCACTATATATTTTACCTCTTGGTGATATCATTCGGAAACATAATGTTAACTTTCACTGCTATGCGGACGACACACAGCTGTACATTTTGATGAAACATGGTGAAGCCCCAAAATTGCCCTCCCTGGAAGCCTGTGTTTCAGACATAAGGAAGTGGATGGCAGCAAATGTTCTACTTTTAAACTCGGACAAAACAGATATGCTAGTTCTAGGTCCCAAGAAACAAAGAGATCTTCTGTTGAATATGACAATTAATCTTGATGGTTGTACATTCGTCTCAAATAAAACTGTGAAGGACCTTGGCGTTACTCTGGACCCTGATCTCTCTTTTGACGAACATATCAAGGCTGTTTGTCACGTTTCTGACCTTATTTCCTTTGTTTAGTCTTTATTTAGTTGGTCAGGACGTGAGTTGGGTGGGTATTATCTATGTTGTCTGTTTCTATGTGGGGTTTTCTCGTTTGGCCTGATATGGTTCTCAATAAGAGGCAGCTGTCATTCATTGTCTCTGATTGGGAACCATATTTAGGTAGCCTGTTTTCTGTTGGGGTTTGTGGGTGATTGTCTATGTTATGTTGCATGTTAGCACAGTGTTTATATAGCGGTCACGTTCGTCTTATTCGTTTTGTTGTTTTTGTTTAAGTGTTCTTCATTAAATATACAAGAATGTATTCAAACCACGCTGCGCTTTGGTCCGCTTCTTACGACGATCGTGACACTGTTTCAAGGACAGCTTTTTTCCATCTACGCAACATTGCAAAAATCAGAAACTTTCTGTCCAAAAATTATGCATAAAAATGTATCCATGCTTTTGTCACTTCTAGGTTAGATTACTGCAATGCTCTACTCTCCGGCTATCCGGATAAAGCACTAAAAAAACTTCAGTTAGCACTAAACACGGTTGCTAGAATTGACTAGAAAACAAAAAATGTGATCATATTACTCCAGTGCTAGCCTCTCTACACTGGCTTCCTGTGAAGGCAAGGGCTGATTTCAAGGTTTTACTGCTAACCTACAAAGCATTACATGGGCTTGCTCCAACCTATCTTTCCGATTTGGTCCTGCCGTACATACCGACACAAGACGCAGGCTTCCTTACTGTCCCTAGAATTTCTAAGCAAACAGCTGGAGGCAGGGCTTTCGGTCTCGACCTTTAAGTCTTTATTGAAGACTCATCTCTTCAGTAGGTCCTATGATTGAGTGTAGTCTGGCCCAGGAGTGTGAAGGTGAACGGAAAGGCACTGGAGCAACGAACCGCCCTTGCTGTCTCTGCCTGGCCGGTTCCCCGCTCTCCACTGGGATTCACTGCCTCAAACCCTATTACAGGGGCTGAGTCACTGGCTTACTGGTGCTTTTCCATGCTGTCCCTAGGAGGGGTGCGTCACTTGAGTGGGTTTAGTCACTGACGTGATCTTCCTGTCCGGGTTGGTGCCCCCCCTTGGGTTGTGGCGTGGGACAGATCTTCATGGGCTATACTCGGTCTTGTCTCAGGATAGTAAGTTGGTGGTTGAAGATATCCCTCTAGTGGTGTGGGGGCTGTGCTTTGGCAAAGTGGGTGGGGTTATATCCTACCTGTTTGGCCCTGTCTGGGGGTATTGTCGAACGGGGCCACAGTGTCTCCTGACCCTTCCTGTCTCAGCCTCCATTATTTATGCTGCAATAGTTTATGTGTCAGGGGGCTAGGGTCAGTCTGTTATATCTGGAGTATTTCTCCTGTCTTATCTGGTGTCCTGTGTGAATTTAAGTATGCTCTCTCTAATTCTCTCTTTTTCTCTCCCTCTCCCTCTCCTTCTCCCTCTCCTGCCTCAGGACTACCTGGCCTGATGACTCCTTGCTGTTCCCAGTCCACCTTGTTGTGCTGCTGCTCCAGTTTCAACTGTTCTGCCTGCGGCTATGGAACCCTGACCTGTTCACCAGACGTGCCACCTTGTCCCAGACCTGCTGTTTTCAACTCTCTAGAGACAGCAGGAGCGGTAGAGATACTCTGAATGATCGTTATAATCTCCACCCGCACAGCCAGAAGAGGACTGGCCACCTCTCATAACCTGCTTCCTCTCTACCCGGCACAGCCAGAAGAGGACTGGCCACCCCTCATAACCTGCTTCCTCTCTACCCAGCACAGCCAGAAGAGGACTGGCCACCCCTCATAGCCTGGTTCCTCTCCAGGTTTCTTCCTAGGTTCCAGCCTTTCTAAACGCATTTGATTGATTGATAGTTAAACCCACCAAACTACTTCTCTGAGCTACACTACTGTATGCAGGGTGTGTGTATGGGTGAGTATGTATTAGTTTGTGTTTATAACGTGTGTGTATGTGTGTGTGTGATTAATACGTGTGTATGTGTGTGGTCAGGGGCTGAAGGGTCTGGTAGATTCGTCGTAGTCAGACAGACATTTGGGATGGATTCCTTTGGCATTGTAGTAATCCACCACCTGATTGGGCACCTCTGCTAGCACACTCTTAGCTAGCGCAGCCGGGGATGCCTGGGGAGACACACACACACCAACACACACACACATTACACACGTTTACACACACAAGTTATACAACCTCACACACGCACACAAACACAGATATTATACACACACTTGCGAGTGCACTGACTACTCAAAGACTTTTGCTGTCTGTTATTTAAACTGTACAGTGATTACACCAACCCCTTTGTCTGTTTCTCTCTCTCTCCCTTCTCTCTCCCTCCCTCCCTCTCTCTCCTGCTCCCCTTCCTCTCTCTTCTCCCTATTCTGTCTCTCTATTTCTGTTCTGCTTGGAGCATGTGAAGTAATTATTTGCTTTCTCCGCCTGTCAAAATTGAAATACATCATGACACACACATGCAAATACACTCACACACATGGGCACGCACATACACATGCACACACAGACACAGACAGACACACACAGAGACAAACACAGAGACAAACACATGCATGGACACACACAGATACACACACACACGCATAGCCAATGGATAAATTTGTTTTGACCAGCGCAGCTAGACCACGTCACTGCTCGTTATTCATACACACACACACACACGCATGCATGCACAGACACACACACAGACTTACGTGTTTGAAGTCTTTGAAGGGAACAAACTGGACAATGTCTCTGAGAACAGGTTCTCCTTTTGGGGACCTGAAAAAACATGACTCTATTATATAATTATGAGTTATTACATGAACATCATAAATGTTCTTATTAAAGAGACCGACAGACAGACATGCAGAGAGGTATAACAGACTAACCTGAGTATTCCATCGTCTCCGTCCAGCATCTGCATGTCACTGAAGTCAGCGTTTCCCACTCCTACTATGATGACAGACATGGGTAGGTGGGAAGCATGGACTATAGCTTCTCTAGTGTCAGCCATGTCTGTTATCACTCCATCTGTTAGGATCAACAGGATGAAATACTCCTAAGAGGCAGCAAAGAGAGAGAGAGAGGGAGTGAGAGAGAGGGAGTGAGAGAGAGAGGGAGCGAGAGAGAGAGAGAGAGAGGAGCGAGAGAGAGGGAGCGAGAGAGAGAGAGAGAGAGAGAGGGAGAGAGAGAGAGAGAGGGGCGAGCGAGAGAGAGAGAGGGAGCGAGAGAGGGGAGCGAGAGAGAGGGCGCGAGAGAGAGAGAGGCGAAGAGAGAATGAAGGAGGCAATGGTTCACATGTGTGTTTAGTCAGCCGACAGGTTCAGAACAAAAATATTCAAAATATTATATTCAGCCAGCAGATGTTTTGATTGGTCAAAAGAAAGGAGCCGTTTATCTGGGTAATGTGTGTGTAAGTTTATACAAAATGATGAATGATCACTGATCTCTGTCTTACCATAGCTTCCATGGTGTGCATCTCCTCTGAGGCAGAAGAAGCAACTTTCTGTATGATGGGAGCGATGTTGGTCGGTCCGTACAGCTGGATCTTAGGAAGACACGCCCTGGTAGGCTTCTACCACACCCTGGATACCTGAAACACACACACGTGCGCGCACACACCACCCACAAAAAACAACAGTTAAAAAAAAACATGTGATTTCTCCAACTCCACAGTGGTGGTAGCTCAAACATTCTCCTTCTCTTCTACTGATCAAGGAAACCTGTCTTTGTAGATAACACACAGTTTGGTGTATTTAAGATTTAGGCTCACACACACACTCACACACACACTCACACAACCACGCACCACACAGATACACACACACCACACACACACACACACACACACACACACACACACACACACACACACACACACAACAACACACACACACACACACACCACACACACACACACACCACACCACACACCACACACACACACAACTACCCTCACTCACTCACTCACGCAACCACGCCACACAGATACACACACACACACACACATTCCACCAAGCCAGGTGTCTAAAGTGTGTATGGAGGCTCATTTCACACATTCAGATTAATGTTTTAGAGGCTCAGTTAAAAATACCATCTCCCACCAATACCAGCTGTGTACTGTGTGTGTGTGTGGTGTGTTGTGTGTCTGTGTTGTGTGTGTGTTAGAGGTGTGACAGGCGTGATGCTCACCGGGACATTCCGGATTGTCTTCATCAAAGTTCACGGCAAATCGTGTGACACCTGAGAATGTGTGAGAGGGGAGTTTACACACCCACAGACACACACCTCAACAACATAGTGGGATATTTCTAGCATGGTCACACGTTTTGAAGATCAACTAGATGACTCCACAACAGCACTCCCAGACATCTCCAGATCCACTTTGTTGAATATCTCTAACCTTGAAGTCAGGTGGGATCTGAGCTCCAAACCCAAAACTGGAAACATCTTGTCACTAGAGAGCCGAGAGAGAGGAGATGGAGAGAGAGAAATAGAGACAGACAGAGAGAAGGAGATGGAGAGAGAGAAATAAGACAGACAGAGAGAGAGGAGATGGAGAGAGAGAAATAGAGACAGACAGAGAGAGAGGAGATGGAGAGAGAAAATAGAGACAGACAGAAGAGAGAGAGATTCACAAAAATACTAATATGACGCATGTGAACTGTTTGCCCAACTAAACATGCTAGATGCAATCATCACGATGTCCTATTACAGGCGCATTGATTAGGTTTTGATAATATAGATAATTGATAAGTTACCTGTCGTAGTCTTGACATATTTCTCCCACAGCCACCAGGGCTTTCAGGTACTCATTGGGCTGTACGGATGGATGTAGTGGAGAGAACAGCTGTTCCCGGGTCTCCGTTGATGCTGTAAAGTCTTATGCCACCTGGGATACACACCACAATATAAGGATGATACATGGCCATTTCATAAGGAGATAAATCAGACAATATCTGGCTGCATTCAACCACCACTTTACTTTACTGACTTTACTTGTCCACATGGGACATTCTCGTTGCAGTGTCATGTACACACGTTTAAGTGACGTTTAAATACCAAACAAATGACAATACACACTATCATAACAGTTACGATACCAATAAAAAAAGGACTAGCCTGGCTGGCCTTACTGAGTCGACAGGAACATTAGCCTGCTGGCTATGGATCGACAGAACATTAGCCCTGCTGGCCTTAACTGGTCGACAGGAACATTTAGCCTGCTGGCCTTACTGGGTCGACAGGAACATTAGCCTGTGGCCTTACTGGGTCGACAGGAACATGTACCTGCTGCTTGCGGGCTTACTGAGTCGACGGAACATCAGCTGTGGCCTTACTGGGGTCGACAGGAAATCAGCCTGCTGGCCGTTACTGGTCGACATAGGAACATCAGCCTGCGGCCTTATGGATCGACATGAAACTTAGCTGCTGGCGCTTACTGGAGTCGATGCAGAAGCATAGCACTGCTGGCCTTACTGGATCGACAGGAACATTAGCCTTCGTGGCCTTACATGGGTCGACAGGACATTAGCCTGCTGCCTTCTGGGTCGACAGGAACATTAGCCTGGCTGCCTTACTGGTCGACAGGAACATTAGCCTGCTGCCCCTTACTGAGTCGACCAGGAACATAGCCTGCTGGCCTTACTGGTCGACCGGACATTAGCCGCTGGCTACTGGGTCACAGGAAAACACTTAGCCTGCTGGCCTTACTGGTCGACAGGAACATTAGCCCTGCTGGCCTTACTGGGTTGACAGGAACATTAGCCTGCTGGCCTTACTGGGTCGACAGGAACATCAGCCTGCTGGCCCTTACTGGGTCGACAGGAAGATTGAGCCTGCTGGCCTTACTGGGTTGACAGGAACATTAGCCTGCTGGCCTTACTGGTCGACAGGAACTTAGCTGCTGGCCTTACTGGGATCGACAGGACACATTAGCCTGCTGGCCTTACTGGGTCGACAGGAACATTAGCCTGCTGGCCTTACTGGGTCGACAGGACAACATTAGCCTGCTGGCTGATGATACGGGTCGACAGGAACATTAGCCTGACTGCCTTACGTGGCTCGACAGGCAACATTAGGCCCTGCATGGCCTTTGCTGGTTCGACAGGAACATCAGCGCCTGCTGAGCCTTACTGCGAGTCGACAGGAACATTAGCCGCTGGCCGTTACTGGGTCGACAGGAACATCAGCCGCTGGCCTTAACTTGGGTCGACAGGAACATTAGCCTGCTGGCCTATACTGGATCGACAGGAACATAGCCTGCTGGCCTTACTGGGTCGACAAGGAAATTAGCCTGCTGGCCTTACTGTAGGACGCAGGACACTTCAGCCTTGCTGGGCCTTACTGGGTCGCACAGGAACATTAGCCTGCTGGCCTTTACTGAGTCGACAGGAAATCAGCCTGCTGGCCTTACGGGGTCGACAGGAACATCTAGCCTGCTGGCCTTACTGGGATCGACAGGAACATTAGCTGCTGCCTTACTGGGTCGACAGGAACATTAGCCCTGCTGAGCCTTACTCGGGTCGACAAGGAACATTAGCCTGCTTGGCCTTCACTGGCGTGCGACAGGAAAACATTAGCCTGCTGGCCTTATGGGTCGACAGGAACATTAGCCTGCTGCCTTACTGGGTCGACAGGAACATTAGCCTGCTGGCCTTACTGGGGTCGACAGGAACACTTCGCCTGGCTGGGCCTTACCTAGGGTGGATAGGAACATCAGCCTGCTGGCCTTACTGGGTCGACAGGCACATTAAAACTGCTGGCCTTATGGGTCGACAGGAACATTAGCCTGCTGGCCTTACTGGGGTCGACAGGAACATTATAGCCTGGCTTGGCGCCCCTTAAAAACTTGAGTCCGATAGCGAACATTAGCCTGCTGTCGCCTCTGACTCCGACAGGAACATTAGCCTGCTGGCCTTACTGGGTCGACAGGAACATTAGCCTGCTGCGCCTTACTGGGTGGATAGGAACATCAGCCTGCTGGCCTTACTGGGTCGACAGGAACATTAGCCTGCTGGCCTTACTGGGGGTCGACAGGAACCATAGCCTGCTGGCCTTTACTGGGTCGAACAGGAACATTAGCCTGCTGGCCTTACTGAGTCGACAGAACATTAGCTGCTGCCTTACTGGGTCACAGGAACATAGGCCTGCGGCCTTACTGGTCGATAGGAACATTAGCCTGCTGGCCTTCTGGGTGAGATAGGAACATCAGCATGCTGGCCTTACTGGGTCGACAGGAACATTGCCTGCTGCGCTTTACTGAGTCACAGGAACATTAGCCTGCTGGCCTTACTGGGTCGACAGGAACATTAGCCTGCTGGCCTTACTGGGTCGACAGGACATTAGCCTGCTGGCCGTTACTGGTCGACAGGAACCATTAGCCTGCTGGCCTTACTGGGTCGACATGGCATTAGCCTGCTGGCCTTACTGGGTCGACAGGAACATCAGCCTGCTTGGCCCTTACTGGGTCGACAGAACATTAGCCTGCTGCGCCTTACTGAGTCGACAGGAAATTAAGCCTGCTGGCCTACTGACGCGACACGGAACATTAGCCCTGCTGGCCTACTGACGTCGACAGGAACATTAGCCTGCTGGCCTTACTGAGTCGACAGGAACATTAGCCTGCGCTGCCTTACTGATCGACTCGCTACTGAGCGGAATTAGCCCCAGCTATTTAGGAGGGTCTCACACCTGGCCAAATGATTGTCTAGGTTCTGTTTTTCCTGCGAGGGGTGCCCTATACCGCGCCAGAGGGGAGTAGCTCAAAGTCCGGGTACAGGGGGGGCTTGGGTCTAAAATTATTTTTGTAGCCTTGCGGAGGGCCCTGACCTTAAAGATCTCATCAGACCTGTCTGTTTGACTCCAAGTACCTTGCTGCTGTGGTGATAATCCTTCTCAGCATATATTTCTCTGGCTTGACAGTGGCATTGCCAAACCACAAACAATACAAAAAGTTAAAATACTCTCAATGAAAGATTTGTAAAACAGAGTCAGTTAGTACAGTCAACATTGAAAGATCCCAGCTAGTGTGTGTGCCTGCACAACCACACATACACGCACAACCACACACACACCCACACGGCCACACATAACACACACACCCAGATACCATCATGCACACACAACCACACACACACCCTACATGCCCCCCCCCCCCCAGATAACCATCATACACACACACCCCAGATAACCATATACCACACACACACACCAACACACACACCCAGATAACACCATAACACACACACACCCCCAGATAACCATCATACACACACACACACCCAGATAACCATCATGCCACACACACACACCCCAGATAACCATCATACACACACCACACCCCAGATAACCATCATACACACACACACCCCCCCCAGATAACCATCATACACACACACCACCCAGATAACATCATACACATACACACACCCCAGATAACCATCATACACACACACCCCCCCAGATAACCATCATACACACACAACACCCAGATAACCATCATACACACACCACACCACCAGATAACCATCATGCACACACACCCCCCCCCCAAGTAACCATCATACACACACACACCAACCAGATAACCATCATACCACACACACACCCCCCCCAGATAACATCATACACACACACACACCCAGATAACCATCATACACACACACACACCCCAGATAACCATCATACACACACACACAGCTTCCAGCCAGATAACCATCATACACACACACACACCCAGATAACCATATGCACACACTCACACACACACCCAGATAACCATCATGCACACACACACACCCCAGATAACCATCATACACCACACACACCCCAGAATAACCATCATGCCACACACACACCCCAGATAACCATCATGCACACACACACACACCCCAGATAACCATCATACAACACACACACCCAGATACATCATGCACCACACACACCCCAGATAACCATCATGCACACACACACACCCAGATACCATCATGCACACACACACCAATAACCATCATACACACACACACACCCAGATACATCATGCACCACCACACCCCAGATAACCATCATGCACACACACACACACACACTTACTGTGAACTGGATTCTGACAGCCTCCCATGATGTAGTCCAGGAAAGAATACATCTTGATGATCTGTCATAGAAGGAACACAGTTAAAGGAAGTGTGTGTGTGTGTGTGTGTGTGTGTGTGTGTGTGTGTGTGTGTGGTGTGTGTGGTGTGTGTGTGTGTGTGTGTGTGTGGTGTGTGTGTTGTGTGTGTGTGTGTGTGTGTGTGTGTGTTGTGTGTGTGTGTGTGTGTGTGTTGTGTGTGTGTGTGAATACATCTATAAAGTGCATGTAGAAATACACGAGTATACCGCTATTAATATATAAAGAGTATTACTTTACTTGCTTACTGTACAAGGGCATTCATAACAGCTTTATCAGTGTTTCAATGCTATTCAATACTATTTCAATACTATTTCAATAATATTCTAAACAATATGGATAAAGAGAGAGTGATAGGAAGGAGGAGTGTTACCTTACAGTGGTTGAGGACGACGACACCAGAGTTTCTGTAGTTTTTCTTCTTCACCTGGTACTTAGGGTTTATACAGTCCCATTGCATCTACACGTACACGCACACCCACGTGCAAATGCAAGTATTCATTTTTTTGCCATATTAAAGTAAATCATTCATTTTTAGCTGTAACATTTTCTCATTAAGGGTCAGATTAAGTTTAGGTTGGGTTAAGGTTGGGTTAGGTTAAGGGTTAAAGTTAGGGTTGGGTTAGGTTTTAAGATTGGGCTAGGGTTAGGGTTGGGTTAGGTTTTAGGGTTGGGTTGGGGTTGAGTTAGGTTTTTGGGTTGGGTTAGGTTTTAGGATTGGGTTAGGGTTAGGTTAGTGTTAGGTTAGGTTTTAGGATTGGGTTAGGGTTAGGTTAGGGTTAGGTTTTAGGATTGGGTTAGGGTTAGGTTTTAGGATTGGGTTAGGGTTAGGTTTTAGGGTTGGGTTAGAGTAAGGTTTGGGTTAGGGTGTACCTGTCTCCCTTCCAGGTCTGTGCGTATCTCCTTATAGGTGGTCTGGAACTCTCCAATGAAGTCGTGCTTCCCATTGGAGTCCCAATCATACACTGTGCACTGAAAAACACACACGCACACACACACGGAAATGCCATGCTGAATGATTGATGGCTGGTTTCGGTGGGGGGCCGTGAAATATTAATCTGGAGATGCTGAGAAGGACTCAGCTGTAGAGAGAGAGAGAGTGTGTGTGTGCACACTTTGTGGTTGGGAATAGTCATTAGACAGCGATGGTTGGAAGCTGAGACGTGTTCAGTGGGGCACAACGTAGCAAAATGAAAACATTTCCAAACAGAGAAACAAAATTTGTCATCATATTTGTAGTATCTCTTCTGTTTTAAAGCATTTTCTTCTGTTTGTGCTAACTGATCACTGATTCAGATCTGACCTAACTCAGTCCCTCTGTTCTACTCAGAGAGTCTATAAACAGGTAACTGTGTGTGTGTGTGTTCCCCACTAACAGGGCTGACAAGAGCCACGTAGAGTTAAGAGGGTAGTGAATAATGAATGACCTCATGTTTATTCATGAAGACAATAACGTTTAGAATCAGAGTCCCACCACACACGATGCTCAGCTAGCCTGGGCATTATTTTGGGGAGGTAACACAAATCTTCAAGTCGTAGGCAAGATTACTTATAATCATCACATGCATGTCGTTCACCAAAATACCTATTTGGTTTGATTATGGTTAGGTTAGAAGACATTATGGTTAGGTTATAGTTGTGATCTTACCTTTAGTTGGCGGTCATGGTCTCCGCTACATAGTGTGTTGAGAGAGACCTTGAATGACTTCCACACCGGGCTGAGGTCGTTCATCACCGTCTGACAACACACACACACACACACGTCATTATCATAATCTGTGCTCATACCGTGTGTGCGTGCGTGCGTGCATGCGTGCATGCGTGCGTGCGTGCGTGTGTGACTTACCTCAGTTCTGTGAACTAGTGATCCGCTGCCATCGTCATTTATTCTGAAGATTTCCAAAAACGGATCTGATTTACTGAAGAAATCCTACAGAAAAACAAAGACATCTTGTTTGATGATCAGCTTATTGTTTGATGGTCAGTTTATTCCTCTACTTTATATTTTTTATTTCATTTAAATATGTATGCCATTTAGCAGACGTTTTTATCCAAAGCGAATTACAGTCATGAGTGCATCATTGTCTTTAAGGAAGCTAAGGAATAATAAGCTAAGGAATAATCACTCTTCATCTTCTCCTTTCCTCCTCTTCTCCCCCTCCTCTCCTCCCCTTCTCCACATTCTCTCCTCTTCTCCCCCTCCTCTCCTCCCCCTCCTCTCCTTCTCTTCTCCACGTTCTTCTCTCTTCTCACCTTATTTCCTGCTTCTGCCACCTTGTCCTCTCGGAGCCTCCTTCCTCTCCTTCCTCCTTCTTCTCCACGTCTCGCACCTCTTCTCCGACTGTCTGAACTCTCACTCATCTGTTTCTGTCTATTCACCTTCTCTCGTTGCTCCGTCATTCTCCCCACGTTCTCCGTCCTGCCCTCTACTCCCTCTCTCTCCCTCTGTCTTCCCGACATCTTGTCTCCTCCATCCTTCTGCCATTCTCATCCTCCTCTACTTAGGGCCGCCGCTCTTCTCTGCACGTCTTGTTCGAGCCGCACATACTTTCTCCAGTCCAGACCTCCCTCTTCCGCACTTTCTCTTCCTGCCTCTATTTCTCCAGCCAAAGTGTCTCTCTCTCCTGTCTTCTCAACATTCCTTCCGTCCTCCCTCTTCTCTCAACCCGCTCTTGCTACGTTCTGCACTATCAGTTCTCATCCGACTTATATTTCTCCTCTTCTCCACCATTAATAGCCTCAGCCTCTGCTTCCAAGCACCTCATCTCTCGACGCTTCTCTCACTCTTCTCTTCTTCATTCGTTGTCTCTATATTCAGCTAATTTACTCACCGCTCCTGCTCTCCGTCTTAGCTTAGCACATCATTGTCGTCTTCCTTACGCCGCAGTTACTTCTTTTTCTCGATCTTCTCATCCCGTCCTCCACCGTTTCCCTTTCCTTCCCCGTTTCCATTCCGCTTCTTCTACGGAACGCTTTGTCCGCTCAGTATAATTGCATACTCTTTCTTTTTCATCTCTGCAGACCACTGTTACATTAATTTGATGATAAGGCTCCCACTGCTCAATGTTTGTATGGATGTATCACAGACGGCCACTGCAGACTAACTCACATCTCACACACACACGACACACCCCGACAACAGCACCACTCGAAGGTGAACCCTTAGTATATAAGGCATGATTAGCACAACGCATCCACCACACACACCGATCCACACAACACACACCCACATATACGCGTGAGTTCACAGCACACGATCCCGAGTGGGTCGGTTCTCCGTGTTTTCATATGTCCTTCGGACTCAGAGACGAGAAATAACGATCCCCAGCCACAGAGCACCTACACACCACCTCGACAAGCATTCTACGACACACAGCACACACACAACACAACACCACCACAGCACACGCACCATACACACACACATTCCCACCCACATTAGTGATTTCGTCTAGTTTGCGGAGCGCGTGGTGGCGCGTTCTACGCTAGTCATGCATTACTGATACTCTCCTGATGTTACCCTAGAGCGGAAATGCCATCATCATAATCATCATCATCATCTGAACTTGTATCGTCTGTTTGTTTGTGTGTGTGTGTGCGTGTGCACGTTGTGTGTATGTGTGCGTGAGAGCTTCGTACTGTGATGGAGGACTTGCTGGTAGTGTTTCCCTGTTTAAGTAACGCTTTGGACAGTTTCCTCTGGACACGATCTGCACACACACAACCCAACAGAACAACACACCACATGCAACACAGCCACCACCCACACACACACAACACACACACACACTCCACACACACACCACACAACACACCAAAACACCACACACACCACACACACACACCCCACCACAGACACACACACGAGCACCACACAGAAAGACAGACAGACATGTAGACAGGTCGAAAACGGTTATAGCAGATTCCGCACTAATCTTTCCCTCTGTCCTCACATGCACACACCTGTCCCAATGTGTATTTACCTGTCCTCACCTGCACACACCTGTCCTCACGTGTATTCACGTGTATTCACCTGTCCTCACGTGTATTTACCTGTCCTCACGTGCACACACCTGTCCTCATGTGCATTTACCTGTCCTCACGTGCACTCACCTATCCTCACATTCACTCACTTGTCCCAACGTGCACTCCATAGCTCCGAGGAAGTCTGTGTCTCTGAGTCCATTGTGAGCTGAGCTGATGTCATGTAGCTCATAGCGAAGACGCTGAACCTCCTCAAAGTAGAAGTCAACCAGAAACACCTTGGAAAACACTGGATTGATACTGCTACGGATCACCTCTGTACGGTCCACCTGCACACACACGCCCACGCGCACACACGCACGTACACTCACGCACACACACACACACACACACACAAAGGCACACACGCAGGCATGCACGCACACACGCATACACACAAACACACTTTAAAGTTGTCACACAAGTAAAATATCCAATGGTGATTATTGTAAACAAACAAGCGGTAATGTTGACAATTCAGCACCATTGAAGCGGACAGCGACATCATCATTCTCAAGCTCAGCACCACATGGCAGTGGACAGCAATCGTTTCAGGTCCCCACTGTGAGAATCTCTGGAGACACATCCACCAGTAAGGCCTAACAGTTAGTAAGAAGACTAAAAGCCTGGAGCTATGAATTCTCTTTGTCAGCCTGTTCAGCAAAACTCTTGAATTGTTAATCATAGGGAAAAAATTGCAACTAAACCAAAATAGACCTCTCCTTTGTTTCTTCACAAGTCCAGCCACATAAGGGGAGCAGATTGTTTAGGATTTAGAGACATCTAACTGCATTCTCCTGATAAACCACTCAAAGAGTTTGTTTCTGGTCTTCTGGTCTTTACTAAGAAGCTTTAAACTCTCAGAGGAAAGAAACTACTTCTGTGGATGCGGGTTGAACGAGTGCGAGAGAGAAAGAGAGAGAGAGAAAGAAAGAGAGAGAACGAGAGAAAGAGAGAGAACGAGAGAGAGAGAGTGTGTGTGTGTGTGTGTGTACTGTGGCAAAAGTCAGCTTTTATTTTCTTGTCGAGTCAGGCGCAGAGAGACAGAGAGGGAGAGAAACGGCAGAGAGGGAGCGAGAGAGAGAGAGAGATGGAGGAAGAGAGTACCTCAAACCACTGCCCGTGTGACTGCATCTTGAGGACAACACAGGGGTCTGGTTTAGAAAGGGCATCTCGGTCTGAGATCCCTCGACAAGCCACTCTCAGCTCAACCTGTCATCAATAAATAAATTATTTGATAGATCAATTTGTCAACTAATCATTTTGTTAATCAATCAATCAAGTGTTTATGAGCTACCTTGGTCAGACAGGAAGAGTTGCACAGGCCAAGGGTCGCCTCTGCAGACTCATAGATGTTACTCATGCTGGACACACGAAGGACCTGCAGACAGACACACACACACACACACACAGGAAGAGTTGCACAGGCCAAGGGTCGCCTCTGCAGACTCATAGATGTTACTCATGCTGGACACACGAAGGACCTGCAGACAGACACACACACACACACACACTTAAGTGAGAAAATACATTACACACACACTTTAGGGAGAACACACAATCCTAAACAAACCCCTCTGTTACAACATGAGAAGATGCTGTGGAACTGAGTAAGCAGTAAGCAGTTCTTATGTTCAAGGTCAGAACTCACACAGACAAACACACACACAGTGCTGTGTTTCAGTTTTTGGACCATTCTACATTCTATTCTGCATTATATTCTACATTCTAGTGTAGTTTAGTCAACATTCTAGTATAACCTCTACATTTAATATTCTATAGTTTAGATCAAGGATGTCAAACTCATTCCATGGAGGGCTTAGTGTCTGCTGGTTTTTGTTTTTTCATTTCAATTAATACCTAGACAACCAGGTGAGGGGAGTTCCTTACTATTCAGTGACCTTAATTAATCAATCAAGTACAAGGGATGAGAGAAAACACGCAGACACTTGGCCCTCCGTGGAATGAATTTGACACGTGGTCTAGATCAATCCTCCATCAACTTCAATCTGCACTATTATATAGTATGTGCTCTCTCTCTCTCCATCTCTTTCTCTCTTTTTTATGCCACTGCCTGCAGTTTGGTAGCAAACTCAATATGACCCAGTTCTGTTCCACAGCTCTCCGTCTCTCTCCCGTCCCCCCCCTCTCTCACTATCTCTCCCTCCTCCCTCGTCCTATTCCTCCTCTATATTTCATGCGCTCAGTGTGTGTGGATGCTGGGGTGATTATTTTTAGCTGAGATAATCAGAGTAGGGAATAACAAATGGACAGATAATTAATTCTATATCTGAGTATCTCTCTGTCCAATCACAACTTTAAAAGGCAGCATCAGAACCAATCACTGATCAGAGATCCACTGCCCTTGACCCCTGGCCTTCAGATGGACTCAGAAACATGGGACAATTCCAGTGTGTGTGTGTGTGTGTGCGTGTGCGTGTGCGTGTGTGTGTGTGTGTGAGTGATGACATTAATAATAATGAATAATGAATCATTAGGGCAGGAAGGTCCATGCTGAGTAATCCCTCCACAGGCTTAGAAAGCTACCACATAACTCTCTCTCTGTCACCTGTGGCACGCACGCACGCACGCACGCACGCACGCACGCACGCACGCACGCACGCACGCACGCACGCCCACACAAACACACATACACACTGAACCTACAATCCCATAACATAACACAGCATACCGTAACAACTCTTATGTTATTGAGCAGGGTGTGTTGCATGTAAAAAACAAACATCCAAAGCCTTTGTCAAGTTATAACATGGACACGGGGGTGTCCACACACACACACACAAACACACACACTCAGCCCAGTGCCCAGAACATCCATACCTTATTAGTGTTCCAGTCAGTAACTCACCTGAGGTACCAGGTAGATATGGGCAGAGCAGTGAGATGAAGGAAACTTCACTGCTGGGCGGAATCACAGTGACTTCGCCGTCCTCACACACTCTGCACCCATCCCGTTTCTCTCTCTCTCTTTCTTTCCCTCTCTCCGTACGTCAGCTAAGCAGTAGGTACTGAGCCTTGCACCTCAAGCCATGCGCAGACAGGGGATACAGTACATCAGGGTTCTCACGGTATGAATGAAGAGAACATCTCTCTCTGTCTCTTTATCTGTCTCTACTTCTGTCTTTCTCCCTCCCTCTGTCTCCTCCCAGTAAATTATGATGAGGAGGGTCGCGCAGTGCCGGTTAACTAACGGTAGTTAGTTAGTATCTTTCCCAAGTGGTAGAGCCACGGGGAGCAGCAGGCAGGGGGTACAGGACTGTGACGGTACAACGGCGTGACCCAGTGGTGGATAGAAGTGACTGCACTTTACTGTGTGATGAGCTGGCCCATCCATTCAACATGTAATCCAGATCAAAATAATCCTGCTGTGTTGTGTTAGATTATCATATGTTATCCCCATCAGATTTGGTCCCACCTTTTTCGAATGCAACTTTGCATGCAAGACAAATCTGAACTAAATATATGTGATACCACATCATATGTTTTACCAGCAATGATTATATGACATCAAATGAATACACAGGACACTAATGGTCCGTTTCCCGGATACAGAGTAAACCCTGCACTAAAAAGCATACTCAATAGTGAATCTCCACTGAAATAGATTTTTAGTCCAGGATTATATACAACTATAAAACAACACACAGGATAATTTTGACCTGGATAAAACATTCCATAAAACAGGCCTCAGAGAGCAATTGATAATAAGCTAATTATATTGGCGATAAAGAGTAATCTAGTTACAGCAACTCTGAAATGTTGAAAAGTATGTAAACTGGAATACAAAACACAATGTAAACGCATGAGAAAGTCACTTAATATACACCAATCAAAAAATTCAAGTGAAGTCCTTCACTCTGGATCTTATCTGTAGTTAGCACGGATCTGTTTATTTAATTCGTTAATGAATTAATTAGGCTAATTTTATTTGTTTATTGTGTTATTCTACTGGACGACCACGCCCAGTACTGTGCGTTACATCCGGGTCTTTGTTGGTTGGCAGCAGTGAAGATGGCGGCGTCAGGGAGGAGTACATTATTATCCTCCAACAACAGTGGACTAAACAGCACAGCCGAACAACCCAACACTGAAGACGAAGATGGACAGGATTTATGGTGGGAACAACTGACACCTGCCTGTTTAGATCCAGGAGGAGCTTTTCGATGGAGAGCGACTGTTATTGTTCAGAATCCGAGTGACAGCCCGTCTAACACAGCTAGCTAGCAGCAGCTAGCCCATTGATGCTAGCAATAGAGATTGGCTAGGTTTACGAATGAATGGTGATGCTGTCTGATGATTGTGTGGTTTAGTTAGTTAGCATTTCTGCATCGGCTTTTAGATTGAGTAGCCAGCGATAGCTAGCCTTGGCTAATGCTACTGGTGATGATAAGCTAGTTAACTAGCTAGTCAGTGGAATGATTCTATAAAATGTACATGTAGACAGTCAACTAAATTAGCTAGTTAACGGTCTGCACTATCCATCTATCCGCAGGTCTGCTATTCTGAGCGAAGTATCGACGCACTCCAGATCTAAACTACCGTCCGGGAAAAATGTGCTGGTCATGGGTGGGTATCTGTCTGTCTGTCTCTGTGTGCGTGCGTGTGCTAGCTGTGATGAACCTCTCTCCCCCACCCTGCCTTCTCCTATTACAATGATGGACCAATATGATACCAGCTATCAGTCAGGCTTTATGTTGCTTTTATATGGCATTATGTAGAATGTGTGTGTGTCTAGCAATCCTTGTCTGAGTCCAGTCAGCCACATTCGCCTAGCAGTAACAACCCCAAGGATAATCCTCTGCTACAGAGGCTAATCAGTATGGCGTGAGGAATGCTGCCTACTCTGCAGTATTTACTGATGGGCCTAATAGTAGAATATTGTAATGTGTCATTGTTAGGTATTTAATACCTGTCTGACTGTCTTTCTGTGTGTGTGTGTGTGTAGGGGAGGTGGGTTCGGGGAAGACCACCCTAGTTGCTAAACTACAGGGTGTGGAGGACTTCCTGAAGGGGCGTGGCCTGGAATACCTCTACTTTAGTGTCCATGATGACGACATTGATGGTAACCAATCACAGCTTTCCTTTTACCTTTTACACCATCATTGCCTTTTAACCACTAGTAGTGCTGAGTGATTAGTCCTTTGAGGTCGGATAGGTTGCTTTCGGTTTTATAATTATTTTGAATCATAAAATGTATTAAGAAATAAACACATTCAAATGATTTTGGAGCTTTTTAATTGACATTCCAAAACCAAAAATAGTCAACATTCAAGTTATGGTCATTGTAGTTAATTACAACATTTCTGCGCTGAACAAGGTTGAATATTTGCCGAATGAAAACTACAACTCCCTTTAGCCCAGCATCCCATATACTGTAGTTCTTGACTTGACTTTTTCGTGAATGATTTGATTTCTCTCTATAGAGAAACAGCGTCCACCCACGAAATGTTGGTTAATTTCTCTGCACTACCTACTAGGTCTGTCTATAATGTGGTGTGTGTGTGTGTGTGTGTGTGTGTGTGTGTGTGTGTGGTGTGTGTGTGTGCTGTGTGTGGTGGTGTTGCGTGTGTGTGTGTGTGTGTGTGTGTGTGTGTGTGTGTGTGTATGTAGACCAAACCAGGTGTAATGCCTGGGTGTTAGATGGGGATCTGTACCATAAAGGTCTGCAGTCTGTTGCTGTGCAACGAGAGGCGCTTGGTGACTCGTTGCTATTGGTTACTGTGGACCTGTCGCGGCCGTGGGTCGCCATGGAATCGCTTCAGAAGTGGGCGGCTGTCGCTAGGGAACATATCGACAAGCTCCGGGTTCCCCCGGAAACACTGAGGGAGCTGGAGAACAGAAGTGAGTCAAACACAGGTCATGTTTTACCCTCTGACCTCTAAACAGGACCCTAAACAGGCCCTAGACCTAACCCTGAACAGGCCCTAGACCTAACCCTGAACAGGCCCTAGACCTAACCCTGAACAGGCCCTAGACCTAACCCTGAAC